>NW_027479134.1:0-215263 GCF_051014685.1 Ptiloglossa arizonensis
ATCCGCACAATTTCTGTTTGCATCTGAAAGTAGAGGACTCGCCCCGATTACAACACTATTCGTACTTTTCCCCTAGGCTGTTTCTAGTTATTCGTTTCGAGCATCAGAACTGGCGAAAATTTTGAGTTTCTCAAGCGTTTCTTACCTCCAAACTGCCATATCTCGCGAACGGGATTGACCAATCCGCAAAATTTCTGTTGCATCTGAAAGTAGCAACTCGCCCCGAATTACAACGGTGTGCGTACTTTTCCCCCTAGGCCGTTCTAGTTTATTTCGTTTCGAGCATCAGAACTGGCGAAATTTTTAGTTTCTCAAGCGTTTTCTGACCTCCAAACCTGGCCATATCTCGCGAAACGGGATTGACCAATCCGCAAAATTTCTGTTGCAATCTGAAAGTAGAAACTCGCCCGATTACAACGGTATGCGTACTTTTTCCCCTAGGGACGTTTCTAGTTATTCGTTTCGAGCATCAGAACTGTGGAAAATTTTTGAGTTTCTCAAGCGGTTTCTTACTTCCAAACTGCCATATCTCGCGAAACGGATTGACCCAATCCGCAAAATTTCTGTTGCATCTGAAAGTAGAAAACTCGCCCGATTTACAAACACTATGGCGCACTTTTTCCCCTAGGCCGTTCTAGTTTATTCCTTTCGAGGCATCAGAACTGCGAAAATTTTGAGTTTTCTCAAGCGTTTCTTACCTCCAAACTGCCATATCTCGCGAACGGATTGGACCAATCCGCAAAATTTTCTGTTGCAATCTGAAAGTAGAAACTCGCGCCGATTTACAACACTATGCGCACTTTTCCCCTAGGCCGTTCTAGTTATTCCTTTCGAGCATCAGAACTGCGAAAATTTTGAGTTTCTCAAAGCGTTTTCCTTACCTCCAAAACTGCCATAATCTCGCGAACGGATTGACCCAATCCTCAAAATTTCTGTTGCATCTGAAAGTAGAAAACTCGCCCGATTACAACTGTATGCGTACTTTTCCCCTAGCCCGTTCTAGTTATTCGTTTTCGAGCATCAGATCTGCGAAAATTTTGAGTTTTCTCAAGCGTTTTCTTAACATCCAAACTGCCATATCTCGCGAACGGATTGTACCAATCCGCAAAATTTCTGTTGCATCTGAAAGTAGAAACTCGCCCCGATTACAAACTGTATGCGTACTTTTTCCCCTAAGCCCGTTCTAGTTATTCGTTTCGAGCAACAGAAACTGCGAAAAATTTTGAGTTTTCTCAAGCGTTTTCTTACTTCCAAACTGCCATATCTCGCAAACGGATTGACCAATCCGCACAATTTTCTGTTGCATCTGAAAGTAGAAAAACTCGCCCGATTACAAACACTATGCCTACTTTTTCCCCTAGGCCGTTCTAGTTATTCGTTTCGAGCATCAGAACTGCGAAAATTTTGAGTTTCTCAAGCGTTTCTTACCTCCAAAACTGCCATATCTCGCGGAACGGATTGAACCAATCCGCAAAAATTTTCTGTTGCATCTGAAAGTAGAAACTCGCCCGATTACAACGGTGTGCGTACTTTTCCCCTAGGCCGTTCTAGTCTAGTAAGTCGTATCGAGCATCAGAAACTGCGAAAATTTTGAGTTTCTCGAGCGTTTCTTTACCTCCAAACTGCCATATCTCGCGAAACGGATTGACACAATCCGCAAAAATTTCTGTTGCATCTGAAAGTAGAAACTAGCCCGATTACATCGGTATGCGTACTTTTCCCCCTAGGCCGTTTCTAGTTATTCGTTTCGAGCAATCAGAACTGCGAAAAATTTTGAGTTTCTCAAGCGTTTTCTTACATCCAAAACTGCCATATCTCGCGATCGGATTGACCAATCCGCAAAAATTTCTGTTGCATCTGAAAGTAGAAACTCGCCCGATTACAACGGTGTGCGTACTTTTCCCCCTAGGGCCGTTCTAGTTTATTCGTTTTCGAGCATCAGAACTGCGAAAATTTTTGAGTTTCTCGAACGTTTCTTACTTTCCAAACTGCCATATCTCCGCGAACGGATTGACCAATCCGCAAAATTTCTGTTGCATCTGAAAGTAGAAACTCGCCCGATTTACAACACTATGCGTACTTTTCCCCTAGGGCCGTTTCTAGTTTATTCGTTTCTGACCATCAGAAACTGCGAAAATTTTTGAGTTTCTCAAGCGTTTTCTTACCTCCAAACTGCCATATCTCGCGAACAGATTGACCAAATCCGCAAAATTTTCTGTTGCATCTGAAAGTAGGAAAACTCGCCCGATTACGACGGTATGCGTACTTTTCCCCTAGGGACCGTTTCTAGGTTATTCGTTTCGAGCATCAGATCTGCGAAAATTTTGAGTTTCTCAAGCGTTTCTTACATCCCAAACTGGCCATATCTCGCGAACGGATTTACCAATCCGCAAAAATTTCTGTTGCATCTGAAAGTAGAAAACTCGCCCGATTACAACTGTATGCGTACTTTTTTCCCCTAGCCCGTTCTAGTTATTCGTTTCGAGGCAACAGAAACTGCGGAAAATTTTTGAGTTTCTCAAGCGTTTCTTACATCCAAAACTGCCATATCTCGCGAACGGATTGACCAATCCGCACAATTCCTGTTGCATCTGAAAAGTAGAAAACTCGCCCGATTACAACACTGTGCCTACTTTTCCCCTAGACCGTTCTAGTTATTCGTTTTCGAGCATCAGATCTGCGAAAATTTAGAGTTTCTCAAGCGTTTCTTACATCCAAACTGCCATATCTCGCGAAACGGATTTACCAATCCGCAAAAATTTCTGTTGCAATCTGAAAGTAGGAAAAACTCGCCCCGATTACAACTGTAATGCGTACTTTTCCCCCTAGGCCGTTCTAGTTATTCGTTTCGAGCATCAGGATCTGCGAAAATTTTGAGTTTCTCAAGCGTCTCTTACATCCAAAACTGCCATATCTCGCGAACGGATTGGACCAATCCGCAAAATTTTCTGTTGCATCTGAAAGTAGAAACCTCGCCCGATAACAAACCTGTATGCGTACTTTTCCCCTAGCCCGTTTCTAGTTATTCGTTTCGAGCAACAGAACTGCGAAAATTTTGAGTTTCTCAAGCGTTTTCTTACTTCCAAACTGCCATATCTCGCGGAACGGATTGACCCAATCCGCAAAATTTTCTGTTGCATCTGAAAGTAGAAAACTCGCCCGATTACAACTGTTATGCGTACTTTTCCCCTAGTGCCGTTCTAGTTTATTACGTTTCGAGGCATCAGAACTGCGAAACATTTTGAGTTTCTCTCAAGGCGTCTCTTACATCCAAACTGCCATATCTCGCGGAACGGATTGACCAATCCGCACAATTTCTGTTGCATCTGAAAGTAGAAAACTCGCCCGATTACAACACTATTCGTACTTTTTCCCCCTAGCCGTTCTAGTTATTCGTTTTCGAGCATCAGAACTGCGAAAATTTTGAGTTTTCTCAAGCGTTTTCTTACCTCCCAAACTGCCATATCTCGCGAACGGATTGACCAATCCGCAAAATTTCTGTTGCATCTGAAAGTAGAAACTCCGCGCGATTACAACACTATGCGTACTTTTCCCCTAGGCCGCCCTAGTTATTTCGTTTCGAGCATCAGAAACTGCAAAAAATTTTGAGTTTTCTCAAGCCGTTTCTTACTTCCAAACTGCATATCTCGCGAACGGGATTGGACCCAATCCGCAAAATTTCTGTTGCATCTGAAAGTAGAAAACTCGCGCGATTACAACACTATGCGTACTTTTCCCCTAGGGCCGCCCTAGTTATTTCGTTTTCGAGCATCAGAACTGCAAAAAATTTTGAGTTTCTCAAGCGTTTTTCTTACTTCCAAACTGCCATATCTCGCGAAACGGATTGACCAATCCCGCAAAATTTCTGTCTGGTTGCATCTGAAAGTAGAAACTCGCCCCGATTACAACGGTATGCGTACTTTTTCCCCTAGGACGTTCTAGTTATTCGTTTTCGAGCATCAGAACTGTGAAAATTTTGAGGTTTCTCAAGCGTTTCTTACTTCCAAACTGCCATATCTCGCGAACGGATTGACCAATCCGCAAAAATTTCTGTTTGCATCTGAAGTAGAAAACTCGCCCGATTACAACACTATGCGTACTTTTCCCCTAGGCCGTTTCGTTATTCGTTTTCGACCATCAGAACTGCGAAAATTTTGAGTTTCTCAAGGCGTTTCTTACCTCCAAACTGCCATATCCTCGCGAACGGATTGACCAATCCGCAAAAATTTTCTGTTGCATCTGAAAAGTAGAGAAACTCGCCCCGATTACAACGGTATGCGTACTTTTCCCCTAGGCCGTTCTAGTTAATTCGTTTCGAGCATCAGATCTGCGAAAATTTTTGAGTTTCTCAAGCGTTTTCTTACATCCAAACTGCCATATCTCGCGAACGGATTTTACCAATCCGCACAATTTCTGTTGCATCTGAAAGTAGAAACTCGCCCCGATTACAACTGTAATGCGTACTTTTCCCTAGCCCGTTCTAGTTTATTCCGTTTTCGGAGCAACAGAACTGCGAAAATTTTTGAGTTTCTCAAGCGTTTCTTACTTCCAAACTGCCATATCTCGCGGAACGGATTGACCAATCCGCACAATTTCTATTGCATCTGAAAGTAGAAACTCGCCCGATTACAAACACTATTCGTACTTTTCCCCTAGGCTGTTTCTAGTTATTCCGTTTCGAGCATCAGAAACTGCGAAAATTTTGAGTTTCTCAAGCGGTTTCTTACCTCCAAAACTGCCATATCTCGCGAAACGAATTGACCAATCCGCTAAATTTCTGTTGCATCTGAAAGTAGCAACTCGCCCCGATTACAACGGTGTGCGTACTTTTCCCCTAGGCCGTTCTAGTTATTCGTTTTCGAGCATCAGAAACTGCGAAAATTTTGAGTTTTCTCAAGCGTTTTCTTACATCCAAACTGCCATATCTCGCGAACGGATTGACCATCCGCAAAATTTCTGTTGCATCTGAAAGTAGAGAACTCGCCCCGATTACAACGGTATGCGTACTTTTCCCCTAGGGACGTTCTAGTTATTCGTTTCGAGCATCAGAAACTGTGAAAAAATTTTGAGGGTTTCTCAAGCGTTTTCTTACTTCCAAACTGCCATATCTCGCGAACGGATTGACCAATCCGCAAAATTTTCTGTTGCATCTGAAAAGTAGAAACTAGCCCGATTACATCGGTATGCGTACTTTTTCCCCTAGGGCCGTTCTAGTTATACGGTTTCGAGCATCAGAACTGCGAAAAATTTGAGTTTCTCAAGGCGTTTTCTTACATCCAAACTGCCATATCTCGCGAACGGATTGACCAATCCGCACAATTTCTGTTGCAATCTGAAAGTAGAAACCTCGCCCGATTACAAACACTATTCGTACTTTTTCCCCTAGGGCCGTTTCTAGTTATTCGTTTCGAGCATCAGAACCTGCGAAAATTTTGAGTTTCTCAAGCGTTTCCTTACCTCCAAACTGCCATATCTCGCCGAACGGATTGACCAATCCGCCAAAAATTTCTGTTGCATCTGAAAGTAGAAACTCGCGCGATTACAACACTATGCGTACTTTTCCCCTAGGCCGCCCTAGTTATTCGTTTCGAGCATCAGAACTGCAAAAAATTTTGAGTTTCTCAAGCGTTTTTCTACTTCCAAACTGGCCATATCCTGCCGAACGATTGAACCAATCCGCAAAAATTTCTGTTGCATCTGAAAAGTAGAAACTCGCCCGATTTACAACGGTTATGCGTACTTTTTCCCCCTAGGACGTTTTCTAGTTATTCGTTTTCGATCATCAGAACTGTGAAAATTTTGAGTTTTCTCAAGCGTTTTCTTACTTCCAAACTGCCATATCTCGCGAACGGAATTGACCAATCCGCAAAAATTTCTGTTTGCATCTGAAAAGTAGAAAACTCGCCCGATTACAACACTATGCGTACTTTTCCCCTAGGCCGTTCTAGTTATTCGTTTTCGACGATCAGAAACTGCGAAAATTTTGAGTTTCTCAAGCGTTTCTTAACTCCAAATTGCCCATATCTCGCGAACGGATTGGACCAATCCGCAAAATGTTCTGTTGCATCTGAAAGTAGAAAACTCGCCCGATTACAACGGTATGCGTACTTTTCCCCTAGGCCGTTTCTAGTTATTCGTTTCGAGCATCAGATCTGCGAAAATTTTGAGTTTCTCAAGCGTTTCTTACATCCAAAACTGCCATATCTCGCGAACGGATTTACCAATCCGCACAATTTCTGTTGCATCTGAAAGTAGAAACTCGCCCCCGATTACAAACTGTATGCGTACTTTTCCCCTAGCCCGTTTCTAGTTATTCGTTTTCGAGCAACAGAACTGCGAAAAATTTTGAGTTTCTCAAGCGTTTTCTTACTTCCAAACTGCCATATCTCGCGAACGGATTGACCAATCCGCACAATTTCTGTTGCATCTGAAAGTAGAAACTCGCCCGATTACAACACTATTCGTACTTTTCCCCTAGGCTGTTCTAGTTATTCCGTTTCGAGCATCAGAAACTGCGAAAATTTTGAGTTTTCTCAAGCGTTTCTTACCTCCAAACTGCCATATCTCGCGAACGGATTGACCAATCCGCAAAATTTTCTGTTGCATCTGAAAGTAGCAACCTCGCCCGATTACAACGGTGTGCGTTACTTTTCCCCCTAGGCCGTTTCTAGTTATTCGTTTCGAGCATCAGAAACTGCGAAAATTTTTGAGTTTCCTCAAGCGTTTCTTACATCCAAACTGCCATATCTCGCGAAAGGATTGACCAATCCGCAAAATTTCTGTTGCATCTGAATGTAGAAACTCGCCCGATTACAACGGTATTGCGTACTTTTTCCCCCTAGGACGTTTTCTAGGTTATTCGTTTCGAGCCATCAGAACTGTGAAAAATTTTGAGTTTCTCAAGCGGTTTTCTTACTTCCAAACTGCCATATCTCGCGAACGGAATTGACCAATCCGCAAAATTTCTGTTGCATCTGAAAGTAGAAACTCGCCCGATTACAACGGTGTGCGTACTTTTCCCTAGGCCGTTCTAGTTATTCGTTTCGGAGCATCAGCACTGCGAAAATTTTGAGTTTTCTCGAGCGTTTTCTTACCTCCAAAACTGCCATATCTCGCGAACGGATTGACCAATCCGCAAAATCTCTGTTGCATCTGAAAGTAGCAACTCGCCCGATTACAACGGTGTGCGTACTTTTTCCCCTAGGCCGTTCTAGTTATTCGTTTTCGAGCATCAGAACTGCGAAAATTTTGAGTTTTCTCAAGCGTTTCTTACATCCAAACTGCCGTATCTCGCGAACGGATTGACCCAATCCGCAAAATTTCTGTTGCATCTGAAAGTAGAAACTCGCCCGATTACAACGGTATGCGTACTTTTCCCCTAGGACGTTTCTAGTTTATTCCGTTTCGAGCATCAGAACTGTGAAAATTTTGAGGTTTCTCAAGCGTTTTCTTACTTCCAAACTGCCATATCTCGCGAACGGATTGACCAATCCGCAAAATTTCTGTTGCATCTGAAAGTAGAAACTCGCCCGATTACAACACTATGGCGTACTTTTTCCCCCTAGGGCCGTTCTAGTTATTCGTTTCGAGCCATCAGAACTGCGAAAATTTTTGAGTTTCTCAAGCGGTTTTCTTACATACAAACCTGCATATCTCGCGAACGGATTGACAAATCCGCAAAAATTTCTGTTGCATCTGAAAAGTAGAAACTCGCCCGATTTAACAACGGTATGCGTACTTTTCCCCTAGGCCGTTCTAGTTATTCGTTTCGGAGCATCAGATCTGCGAAAATTTTGAGTTTTCTCAAGCGTTTTCTTACATCCAAAACTGCCATATCTCGCGAACGGATTTTACCAATCCGCACAATTTTCTGTTGCATCTGAAAGTAGAAACTCGCCCGATTGCAACTGTAATTCGTACTTTTTCCCCTAGCCCGTTCTAGTTATTCGTTTCGAGGCCAACAGAACTGCGGAAAAATTTTGAGTTTCTCAAGCGTTTTCTTACTTCCCAAACTGCCATATCTCGCGAACGGATTGACCCAATCCGCACAATTTCTGTTGCATCTGAAAGTAGATACTCGCCCCGATTACAACACTATTCGTACTTTTCCCCTAGGCTGTTCTAGTTATTCGTTTCGAGCATCAGGAAGACCTGCGAAAATTTTGAGTTTCTCAAGCGTTTCTTACCTCCAAAACTGCAATATCTCGCGAACGGATTGACCAATCCGCAAAAATTTCTGTTGCCATCTGAAAGTAGCAAACTCGCCCGATTACAAACGGTGTGCGTACTTTTCCCCTAGGCCGTTCTAGTTATTCGTTTTCGAGCATCAGAACTGCGAAAATTTTGAGTTTCTCAAGCGTTTCTTACATCCAAACTGCCATAATCTCGCGAACGGATTGACCAATCCGCAAAATTTTCTGGTTGCATCTGAAAGTAGAAACTCGCCCGATTTACAACTGTATGCGTACTTTTCCCCTAGCCCGTTCTAGTTATTCGTTTCGAGCAACAGAACTGCGAAAAATTTTGAGTTTCTCAAGCGTTTCTTACTTCCAAACTGCCATATCTCGCGAACAGATTGACCAATTCCGCACAATTTTCTGTTGCATCTGAAAAGTAGAAACTCGCCCGATTACAACACTATGCCTACTTTTCCCCTAGGACCGTTTCTAGTTATTCGTTTTCGAGCATCAGAAACTGCGAAAATTTTTGAGTTTCTCAAGGCGTTTTCTTACCTCCAAACCTGCCATATCTCGCGAACGGATTGACCAATCCGCAAAATTTCTGTTGCATCTGAAAGTAGAAAACTCGCCCGATTACAACGGTGTGCGTACTTTTCCCCTAGGCCGTTCTAGTTATTCGTATCGAGCATCAGAACTGCGAAAAATTTTGAGTTTTCTCGAGCGTTTCTTACCTCCAAACTGCCATATCTCGCGAACGGATTGACCAATCCGCAAAAATTTCTGTTGCATCTGAAAGTAGAAACTAGCCCGATTACATCGGTATGCGTACTTTTCCCCTAGGCCGTTCTAGTTATTCGTTTCGAGCATCAGAACTGCGAAAATTTTGAGTTTCCTCAAGCGTTTCTTACATCCAAACTGCCATATCTCGCGAACGGATTGACCAATCCGCAAAATTTTCTGTTGCAATCTGAAAGTAGAAACTCGCCCGATTACAACGGTGTGCGTACTTTTCCCCTAGGCCCGTTCTAGTTATTCGTTTCGAGCATCAGAACTGCGAAAAATTTTGAGTTTCTCGAAACGTTTCTTACTTCCAAACTGCCATATCTCGCGAACGGATTGGACCAATCCGCAAAATTTTCTGTTGCATCTGAAAGTAGAAACTCGCCCGATTACAACACTATGCGTACTTTTCCCCTAGGGCCGTTTCTAGTTATTCGTTTCGACCATCAGAACTGCGAAAATTTTGAGTTTCTCAAGCGTTTCTTACCTCCAAACTGCCATATCTCGCGAACGGATTGACCAATCCCGCAAAATTTCTGTTGCATCTGAAAGTAGAAAACTCGCCCGATTACAAACGGTATGCGTACTTTTTCCCCTAGGCCGTTCTAGTTATTCGTTTCGAGCATCAGATCTGCGAAAATTTTGAGTTTCTCAAAGCGTTTCTTACATCCAAACTGCCATATCTCGCGAACGGATTTTACCAATCCCGCAAAATTTTCTGTTGCATCTGAAAGTAGAAACTCGCCCGATTACAACTGTATGCGTACTTTTCCCCTAGCCCGTTCTAGTTATTCGGTTTCGAGCAACAGAACTGCGAAAATTTTGAGTTTCTCAAGCGTTTCTTACTTCCAAACTGCCATATCTCGCGAACGGATTGACCAATCCGCCACAATTTCTGTTGCATCTGAAAGTAGAAACTCGCCCCGATTACAACACTATTCGTACTTTTCCCCTAGGCTGTTCTAGTTATTCGTTTCGAGCATCAGAACTGCGAAAATTTTGAGTTTCTCAAGCGTTTCCTTACCTCCAAACTGCCATATCTCGCGAACGGATTGACCAAATCCGCAAAATTTCCTGTTGCATCTGAAAGTAGCAAACTCGCCCCGATTACAACGGTGTGCGTACTTTTCCCCTAGGGCCCGTTCTAGTTATTCGTTTTCGATCATCAGAAACTGCCGAAAAATTTTGAGTTTCTCAAGCGTTTCTTACATCCAAACTGCCATATCTCGCGAACGGAATTGACCAATCCGCAAAATTTTCTGTTGCATCTGAAAGTAGAAACTCGCCCGATTACAACTGGTGTGCGTACTTTTTCCCCTAGGCCGTTCTAGTTATTCGTTTCGAGCATCAGAAACTGCGAAAATTTTTGAGTTTCTCGAGCGTTTCTTACCTCCAAACTGCCATATCTCGCGAACGGATTGACCAATCCGCAAAATCTCTGTTGCATCTGAAAGTAGAAAACTCGCCCGATTACAACACTATGCGCACTTTTCCCTAGGCCGTTCTAGTTATTCGTTTCGAGCATCAGAAACTGCGAAAATTTTGAGTTTCTCAAGCGTTTCTTCCCTCCAAACTGCCATATCTCGCGAACGGATTGACCAATCCGCACAATTTCCTGTTGCATCTGAAAGTAGAGACTCGCCCGATTACAACACTATTCGTACTTTTTCCCCTAGGCTGTTCTAGTTATTCGTTTTCGAGCATCAGAACTGCGAAAATTTTGAGTTTCTCAAGCGTTTTCTTACCTCCAAACTGCCATATCTCGCGAACGGATTGACCAATCCGCAAAATTTCTGTTGCATCTGAAAGTAGCAACTCGCCCGATTACAACGGTGTGCGTACTTTTTCCCCCTAGGCCGTTCTAGTTATTCGTTTCGGAGCATCAGAACTGCGAAAATTTTAAGTTTCTCAAGCGTTTTCTTACATCCAAACCTGCCATATCTTCGCCGAACGGATTGACCAATCCGCAAAATTTCTGTTGCATCTGAAAGTAGAAAACTCGCCCGATTACAACACTATGCGCACTTTTCCCCTAGGCCGTTCTAGTTTATTCGTTTCCGAGCATCAGAACTGCGAAAATTTTGAGTTTTCTCGAGCGTTTTCCTTACCTCCAAACTGCCATATTCTCGCGAACGGATTGACCAAATCCTCAAAATTTCTGTTGCATCTGAAAGTAGAAAACTCGCCCGATTACGACGGTATGCGTACTTTTCCCCTAGGCCGTTCTAGTTATTCGTTTCGAGCATCAGATCTGCGAAAATTTTGAGTTTCTCAAGCGTTTTCTTACATCCAAACTGCCATATCTCCGCGAACGGATTTACCAATCCGCAAAATTTCTGTTGCATCTGAAAGTAGAAAACTCGCCCGATTACAACTGTATGCGTACTTTTTCCCCTAGCCCGTTCTAGTTATTCGTTTTCGAGCAACAGAACTGCGAAAATTTTGAGTTTCTCAAGCGTTTCTTACTTCCAAACTGCCATATCTCGGCGAACGATTGACCAATCCCGCACAATTTCTGTTGCATCTGAAAGTAGAAACTCGCCCCGATTAACAACACTATGCCTACTTTTCCCCTAGGCCGTTCTAGTTATTCGTTTCGAGCATCAGAACCTGCGAAAATTTTGAGTTTCTCCAAGCGTTTCTTACCTCCAAACTGCCATATCTCGCGAAC
The DNA here is from genome assembly GCF_051014685.1 of Ptiloglossa arizonensis. Lineage (NCBI taxonomy): Eukaryota > Metazoa > Arthropoda > Insecta > Hymenoptera > Colletidae > Ptiloglossa > Ptiloglossa arizonensis. The sequence continues at coordinate 11,632 of NW_027479134.1, forward strand.
GGATTGCCCAATCCGCAAAATTTCTGTTGCATCTGAAAGTAGAAAACTCGCCCGATTACAACGGTGTGCGTACTTTTCCCCTAGGCCGTTCTAGTTATTCGTATCGAGCATCAGAACTGCGAAAATTTTGAGTTTCTCGAGCGTTTCTTACCTCCAAACTGCCATATCACGCGAACGGATTGACCAATCCGCAAAATTTCTGTTGCATCTGAAAGTAGAAACTAGCCCGATTACATCGGTATGCGTACTTTTCCCCTAGGCCGTTCTAGTTATTCGTTTCGAGCATCAGAACTGCGAAAATTTTGAGTTTCTCGAACGTTTCTTACTTCCAAACTGCCATATCTCGCGAACGGATTGACCAATCCGCAAAATTTCTGTTGCATCTGAAAGTAGAAACTCGCCCGATTACAACACTATGCGTACTTTTCCCCTAGGCCGTTCTAGTTATTCGTTTCGACCATCAGAACTGCGAAAATTTTGAGTTTCTCAAGCGTTTCTTACCTCCAAACTGCCATATCTCGCGAACGGATTGACCAATCCGCAAAATTTCTGTTGCATCTGAAAGTAGAAACTCGCCCGATTACAACGGTATGCGTACTTTTCCCCTAGGCCGTTCTAGTTATTCGTTTCGAGCATCAGATCTGCGAAAATTTTGAGTTTCTCAAGCGTTTCTTACATCCAAACTGCCATATCTCGCGAACGGATTTACCAATCCGCAAAATTTCTGTTGCATCTGAAAGTAGAAACTCGCCCGATTACAACTGTATGCGTACTTTTCCCCTAGCCCGTTCTAGTTATTCGTTTCGAGCAACAGAACTGCGAAAATTTTGAGTTTCTCAAGCGTTTCTTACTTCCAAACTGCCATATCTCGCGAACGGATTGACCAATCCGCACAATTTCTGTTGCATCTGAAAGTAGAGACTCGCCCGATTACAACACTATTCGTACTTTTCCCCTAGGCTGTTCTAGTTATTCGTTTCGAGCATCAGAACTGCGAAAATTTTGAGTTTCTCAAGCGTTTCTTACCTCCAAACTGCCATATCTCGCGAACGGATTGACCAATCCGCAAAATTTCTGTTGCATCTGAAAGTAGCAACTCGCCCGATTACAACGGTGTGCGTACTTTTCCCCTAGGCCGTTCTAGTTATTCGTTTCGAGCATCAGAACTGCGAAAATTTTGAGTTTCTCAAGCGTTTCTTACCTCCAAACTGCCATATCTCGCGAACGGATTGACCAATCCTCAAAATTTCTGTTGCATCTGAAAGTAGAAACTCGCCCGATTACGACGGTATGCGTACTTTTCCCCTAGGCCGTTCTAGTTATTCGTTTCGAGCATCAGATCTGCGAAAATTTTGAGTTTCTCAAGCGTTTCTTACATCCAAACTGCCATATCTCGCGAACGGATTTACCAATCCGCAAAATTTCTGTTGCATCTGAAAGTAGAAACTCGCCCGATTACAACTGTATGCGTACTTTTCCCCTAGCCCGTTCTAGTTATTCGTTTCGAGCAACAGAACTGCGAAAATTTTGAGTTTCTCAAGCGTTTCTTACTTCCAAACTGCCATATCTCGCGAACGGATTGACCAATCCGCACAATTTCTGTTGCATCTGAAAGTAGAAACTCGCCCGATTACAACACTATGCCTACTTTTCCCCTAGGCCGTTCTAGTTATTCGTTTCGAGCATCAGAACTGCGAAAATTTTGAGTTTCTCAAGCGTTTCTTACCTCCAAACTGCCATATCTCGCGAACGGATTGACCAATCCGCAAAATTTCTGTTGCATCTGAAAGTAGAAACTCGCCCGATTACAACGGTGTGCGTACTTTTCCCCTAGGCCGTTCTAGTTATTCGTATCGAGCATCAGAACTGCGAAAATTTTGAGTTTCTCGAGCGTTTCTTACCTCCAAACTGCCATATCACGCGAACGGATTGACCAATCCGCAAAATTTCTGTTGCATCTGAAAGTAGAAACTAGCCCGATTACATCGGTATGCGTACTTTTCCCCTAGGCCGTTCTAGTTATTCGTTTCGAGCATCAGAACTGCGAAAATTTTGAGTTTCTCGAACGTTTCTTACTTCCAAACTGCCATATCTCGCGAACGGATTGACCAATCCGCAAAATTTCTGTTGCATCTGAAAGTAGAAACTCGCCCGATTACAACACTATGCGTACTTTTCCCCTAGGCCGTTCTAGTTATTCGTTTCGACCATCAGAACTGCGAAAATTTTGAGTTTCTCAAGCGTTTCTTACCTCCAAACTGCCATATCTCGCGAACGGATTGACCAATCCGCAAAATTTCTGTTGCATCTGAAAGTAGAAACTCGCCCGATTACAACGGTATGCGTACTTTTCCCCTAGGCCGTTCTAGTTATTCGTTTCGAGCATCAGATCTGCGAAAATTTTGAGTTTCTCAAGCGTTTCTTACATCCAAACTGCCATATCTCGCGAACGGATTTACCAATCCGCAAAATTTCTGTTGCATCTGAAAGTAGAAACTCGCCCGATTACAACTGTATGCGTACTTTTCCCCTAGCCCGTTCTAGTTATTCGTTTCGAGCAACAGAACTGCGAAAATTTTGAGTTTCTCAAGCGTTTCTTACTTCCAAACTGCCATATCTCGCGAACGGATTGACCAATCCGCACAATTTCTGTTGCATCTGAAAGTAGAAACTCGCCCGATTACAACACTATTCGTGCTTTTCCCCTAGGCTGTTCTAGTTATTCGTTTCGAGCATCAGAACTGCGAAAATTTTGAGTTTCTCAAGCGTTTCTTATCTCCAAACTGCCATATCTCGCGAACGGATTGACCAATCCGCAAAATTTCTGTTGCATCTGAAAGTAGCAACTCGCCCGATTACAACGGTGTGCGTACTTTTCCCCTAGGCCGTTCTAGTTATTCGTTTCGATCATCAGAACTGCGAAAATTTTGAGTTTCTCAAGCGTTTCTTACATCCAAACTGCCATATCTCGCGAACGGATTGACCAATCCGCAAAATTTCTGTTGCATCTGAAAGTAGAAACTCGCCCGATTACAACGGTGTGCGTACTTTTCCCCTAGGCCGTTCTAGTTATTCGTTTCGAGCATCAGAACTGCGAAAATTTTGAGTTTCTCGAGCGTTTCTTACCTCCAAACTGCCATATCTCGCGAACGGATTGACCAATCCGCAAAATCTCTGTTGCATCTGAAAGTAGAAACTCGCCCGATTACAACACTATGCGCACTTTTCCCCTAGGCCGTTCTAGTTATTCGTTTCGAGCATCAGAACTGCGAAAATTTTGAGTTTCTCAAGCGTTTCTTCCCTCCAAACTGCCATATCTCGCGAACGGATTGACCAATCCGCACAATTTCTGTTGCATCTGAAAGTAGAGACTCGCCCGATTACAACACTATTAGTACTTTTCCCCTAGGCTGTTCTAGTTATTCGTTTCGAGCATCAGAACTGCGAAAATTTTGAGTTTCTCAAGCGTTTCTTACCTCCAAACTGCCATATCTCGCGAACGGATTGACCAATCCTCAAAATTTCTGTTGCATCTGAAAGTAGAAACTCGCCCGATTACGACGGTATGCGTACTTTTCCCCTAGGCCGTTCTAGTTATTCGTTTCGAGCATCAGATCTGCGAAAATTTTGAGTTTCTCAAGCGTTTCTTACATCCAAACTGCCATATCTCGCGAACGGATTTACCAATCCGCAAAATTTCTGTTGCATCTGAAAGTAGAAACTCGCCCGATTACAACACTATGCCTACTTTTCCACTAGGCCGTTCTAGTTATTCGTTTCGAGCATCAGAACTGCGAAAATTTTGAGTTTCTCAAGCGTTTCTTACCTCCAAACTGCCATATCTCGCGAACGGATTGACCAATCCGCAAAATTTCTGTTGCATCTGAAAGTAGAAACTCGCCCGATTACAACGGTGTGCGTACTTTTCCCCTAGGCCGTTCTAGTTATTCGTATCGAGCATCAGAACTGCGAAAATTTTGAGTTTCTCGAGCGTTTCTTACCTCCAAACTGCCATATCACGCGAACGGATTGACCAATCCGCAAAATTTCTGTTGCATCTGAAAGTAGAAACTAGCCCGATTACATCGGTATGCGTACTTTTCCCCTAGGCCGTTATAGTTATTCGTTTCGAGCATCAGAACTGCGAAAATTTTGAGTTTCTCAAGCGTTTCTTACATCCAAACTGCCATATCTCGCGAACGGATTGACCAATCCGCACAATTTCTGTTGCATCTGAAAGTAGAAACTCGCCCGATTACAACACTATGCGTACTTTTCCCCTAGGCCGTTCTAGTTATTCGTTTCGACCATCAGAACTGCGAAAATTTTGAGTTTCTCAAGCGTTTCTTACCTCCAAACTGCCATATCTCGCGAACGGATTGACCAATCCGCAAAATTTCTGTTGCATCTGAAAGTAGAAACTCGCCCGATTACAACGGTATGCGTACTTTTCCCCTAGGCCGTTCTAGTTATTCGTTTCGAGCATCAGATCTGCGAAAATTTTGAGTTCTCAAGCGTTTCTTACATCCAAACTGCCATATCTCGCGAACGGATTTACCAATCCGCAAAATTTCTGTTGCATCTGAAAGTAGAAACTCGCCCGATTACAACTGTATGCGTACTTTTCCCCTAGCCGGTTCTAGTTATTCGTTTCGAGCAACAGAACTGCGAAAATTTTGAGTTTCTCAAGCGTTTCTTACTTCCAAACTGCCATATCTCGCGAACGGATTGACCAATCCGCAAAATTTCTGTTGCATCTGAAAGTAGAAACTCGCCCGATTACAACGGTATGCGTACTTTTCCCCTAGCCCGTTCTAGTTATTCGTTTCGAGCAACAGAACTGCGAAAATTTTGAGTTTCTCAAGCGTTTCTTACCTCCAAACTGCCTTATCTCGGGAACGGATTGACCAATCCGCAAAATTTCTGTTGCATCTGAAAGTAGAAACTAGCCCGATTACATCGGTATGCGTACTTTTCCCCTAGGCCGTTCTAGTTATTCGTTTCGAGCATCAGAACTGCGAAAATTTTGAGTTTCTCAAGCGTTTCTTACATCCAAACTGCCATATCTCGCGAACGGATTGACCAATCCGCACAATTTCTGTTGCATCTGAAAGTAGAAACTCGCCCGATTACAACACTATTCGTACTTTTCCCCTAGGCCGTTTTAGTTATTCGTTTCGAGCATCAGAACTGCGAAAATTTTGAGTTTCTCAAGCGTTTCTTACCTCCAAACTGCCATATCTCGCGAACGGATTGACCAATCCGCAAAATTTCTGTTGCATCTGAAAGTAGAAACTCGCCCGATTACAACACTATGCGTACTTTTCCCCTAGGCCGTTCTAGTTATTCGTTTCGAGCATCAGAACTGCGAAAATTTTGAGTTTCTCAAGCGTTTCTTACATCCAAACTGCCATATCTCGCGAACGGATTGACCAATCCGCAAAATTTCTGTTGCATCTGAAAGTAGAAACTCCCCCGATTACAACGGTGTGCGTACTTTTCCCCTAGGCCGTTCTAGTTATTCGTTTCGAGCATCAGAACTGCGAAAATTTTGAGTTTCTCGAACGTTTCTTACTTCCAAACTGCCATATCTCGCGAACGGATTGACCAATCCGCAAAATTTCTGTTGCATCTGAAAGTAGAAACTCGCCCGATTACAACACTATGCGTACTTTTCCCCTAGGCCGTTCTAGTTATTCGTTTCGACCATCAGAACTGCGAAAATTTTGAGTTTCTCAAGCGTTTCTTACCTCCAAACTGCCATATCTCGCGAACGGATTGACCAATCCGCAAAATTTCTGTTGCATCTGAAAGTAGAAACTCGCCCGATTACAACGGTATGCGTACTTTTCCCCTAGGCCGTTCTAGTTATTCGTTTCGAGCATCAGATCTGCGAAAATTTTGAGTTTCTCAAGCGTTTCTTACATCCAAACTGCCATATCTCGCGAACGGATTTACCAATCCGCAAAATTTCTGTTGCATCTGAAAGTAGAAACTCGCCCGATTACAACTGTATGCGTACTTTTCCCCTAGCCCGTTCTAGTTATTCGTTTCGAGCAACAGAACTGCGAAAATTTTGAGTTTCTCAAGCGTTTCTTACTTCCAAACTGCCATATCTCGCGAACGGATTGACCAATCCGCACAATTTCTGTTGCATCTGAAAGTAGAAACTCGCCCGATTACAACACTATTCGTACTTTTCCCCTAGGCTGTTCTAGTTATTCGTTTCGAGCATCAGAACTGCGAAAATTTTGAGTTTCTCAAGCGTTTCTTACCTCCAAACTGCCATATCTCGCGAACGGATTGACCAATCCGCAAAATTTCTGTTGCATCTGAAAGTAGCAACTCGCCCGATTACAACGGTGTGTGTACTTTTCCCCTAGGCCGTTCTAGTTATTCGTTTCGATCATCAGAACTGCGAAAATTTTGAGTTTCTCAAGCGTTTCTTACATCCAAACTGCCATATCTCGCGAACGGATTGACCAATCCGCAAAATTTCTGTTGCATCTGAAAGTAGAAACTCGCCCGATTACAACGGTGTGCGTACTTTTCCCCTAGGCCGTTCTAGTTATTCGTTTCGAGCATCAGAACTGCGAAAATTTTGAGTTTCTCGAGCGTTTCTTACCTCCAAACTGCCATATCTCGCGAACGGATTGACCAATCCGCAAAATCTCTGTTGCATCTGAAAGTAGAAACTCGCCCGATTACAACACTGTGCGCACTTTTCCCCTAGGCCGTTCTAGTTATTCGTTTCGAGCATCAGAACTGCGAAAATTTTGAGTTTCTCAAGCGTTTCTTCCCTCCAAACTGCCATATCTCGCGAACGGATTGACCAATCCGCACAATTTCTGTTGCATCTGAAAGTAGAGACTCGCCCGATTACAACACTATTAGTACGTTTCCCCTAGGCTGTTCTAGTTATTCGTTTCGAGCATCAGAACTGCGAAAATTTTGAGTTTCTCAAGCGTTTCTTACCTCCAAACTGCCATATCTCGCGAACGGATTGACCAATCCGCAAAATTTCTGTTGCATCTGAAAGTAGCAACTCGCCCGATTACAACGGTGTGCGTACTTTTCCCCTAGGCCGTTCTAGTTATTCGTTTCGAGCATCAGAACTGCGAAAATTTTAAGTTTCTCAAGCGTTTCTTACATCCAAACTGCCATATCTCGCGAACGGATTGACCAATCCGCAAAATTTCTGTTGCATCTGAAAGTAGAAACTCGCCCGATTACAACACTATTCGTACTTTTCCCCTAGGCTGTTCTAGTTATTCGTTTCGAGCATCAGAACTGCGAAAATTTTGAGTTTCTCAAGCGTTTCTTACGTCCAAACTGCCATATCTCGCGAACGGATTGACCAATCCGCAAAATTTCTGTTGCATCTGAAAGTAGCAACTCGCCCGATTACAACGGTGTGCGTACTTTTCCCCTAGGCCGTTCTAGTTATTCGTTTCGATCATCAGAACTGCGAAAATTTTGAGTTTCTCAAGCGTTTCTTACATCCAAACTGCCATATCTCGCGAACGGATTGACCAATCCGCAAAATTTCTGTTGCATCTGAAAGTAGAAACTCGCCCGATTACAACACTATGCGCACTTTTCCCCTAGGCCGTTCTAGTTATTCGTTTCGAGCATCAGAACTGCGAAAATTTTGAGTTTCTCAAGCGTTTCTTCCCTCCAAACTGCCATATCTCGCGAACGGATTCACCAATCCGCACAATTTCTGTTGCATCTGAAAGTAGAGACTCGCCCGATTACAACACTATTAGTACTTTTCCCCTAGGCTGTTCTAGTTATTCGTTTCGAGCATCAGAACTGCGAAAATTTTGAGTTTCTCAAGCGTTTCTTACCTCCAAACTGCCATATCTCGCGAACGGATTGACCAATCCGCAAAATTTCTGTTGCATCTGAAAGTAGCAACTCGCCCGATTACAACGGTGTGCGTACTTTTCCCCTAGGCCGTTCTAGTTATTCGTTTCGAGCATCAGAACTGCGAAAATTTTAAGTTTCTCAAGCGTTTCTTACATCCAAACTGCCATATCTCGCGAACGGATTGACCAATCCGCAAAATTTCTGTTGCATCTGAAAGTAGAAACTCGCCCGATTACAACACTATGCGCACTTTTCCCCTAGGCCGTTCTAGTTATTCGTTTCGAGCATCAGAACTGCGAAAATTTTGAGTTTCTCAAGCGTTTCTTACCTCCAAACTGCCATATCTCGCGAACGGATTGACCAATCCTCAAAATTTCTGTTGCATCTGAAAGTAGAAACTCGCCCGATTACGACGGTATGCGTACTTTTCCCCTAGCCCGTTCTAGTTATTCGTTTCGAGCATCAGATCTGCGAAAATTTTGAGTTTCTCAAGCGTTTCTTACATCCAAACTGCCATATCTCGCGAACGGATTTACCAATCCGCAAAATTTCTGTTGCATCTGAAAGTAGAAACTCGCCCGATTACAACTGTATGCGTACTTTTCCCCTAGCCCGTTCTAGTTATTCGTTTCGAGCAACAGAACTGCGAAAATTTTGAGTTTCTCAAGCGTTTCTTACTTCCAAACTGCCATATCTCGCGAACGGATTGACCAATCCGCACAATTTCTGTTGCATCTGAAAGTAGAAACTCGCCCGATTACAACACTATGCCTACTTTTCCCCTAGGCCGTTCTAGTTATTCGTTTCGAGCATCAGAACTGCGAAAATTTTGAGTTTCTCAAGCGTTTCTTACCTCCAAACTGCCATATCTCGCGAACGGATTGACCAATCAGCAAAATTTCTGTTGCATCTGAAAGTAGAAACTCGCCCGATTACAACGGTGTGCGTACTTTTCCCCTAGGCCGTTCTAGTTATTCGTATCGAGCATCAGAACTGCGAAAATTTTGAGTTTCTCGAGCGTTTCTTACCTCCAAACTGCCATATCACGCGAACGGATTGACCAATCCGCAAAATTTCTGTTGCATCTGAAAGTAGAAACTAGCCCGATTACATCGGTATGCGTACTTTTCCCCTAGGCCGTTCTAGTTATTCGTTTCGAGCATCAGAACTGCGAAAATTTTGAGTTTCTCAAGCGTTTCTTACATCCAAACTGCCATATCTCGCGAACGGATTGACCAATCCGCACAATTTCTGTTGCACCTGAAAGTAGAAACTCGCCCGATTACAACACTATGCGTACTTTTCCCCTAGGCCGTTCTAGTTATTCGTTTCGACCATCAGAACTGCGAAAATTTTGAGTTTCTCAAGCGTTTCTTACCTCCAAACTGCCATATCTCGCGAACGGATTGACCAATCCGCAAAATTTCTGTTGCATCTGAAAGTAGAAACTCGCCCGATTACAACGGTATGCGTACTTTTCCCCTAGGCCGTTCTAGTTATTCGTTTCGAGCATCAGATCTGCGAAAATTTTGAGTTCTCAAGCGTTTCTTAAATCCAAACTGCCATATCTCGCGAACGGATTTACCAATCCGCAAAATTTCTGTTGCATCTGAAAGTAGAAACTCGCCCGATTACAACTGTATGCGTACTTTTCCCCTAGCCGGTTCTAGTTATTCGTTTCGAGCAACAGAACTGCGAAAATTTTGAGTTTCTCAAGCGTTTCTTACTTCCAAACTGCCATATCTCGCGAACGGATTGACCAATCCGCAAAATTTCTGTTGCATCTGAAAGTAGAAACTCGCCCGATTACAACGGTATGCGTACTTTTCCCCTAGCCCGTTCTAGTTATTCGTTTCGAGCAACAGAACTGCGAAAATTTTGAGTTTCTCAAGCGTTTCTTACCTCCAAACTGCCTTATCTCGGGAACGGATTGACCAATCCGCAAAATTTCTGTTGCATCTGAAAGTAGAAACTAGCCCGATTACATCGGTATGCGTACTTTTCCCCTAGGCCGTTCTAGTTATTCGTTTCGAGCATCAGATCTGCGAAAATTTTGAGTTTCTCAAGCGTTTCTTACATCCAAACTGCCATATCTCGCGAACGGATTGACCAATCCGCAAAATTTGTGTTGCATCTGAAAGTAGAAACTCGCCCGATTACAACACTATGCGTACTTTTCCCCTAGGCCGTTCTAGTTATTCGTTTCGACCATCAGAACTGCGAAAATTTTGAGTTTCTCAAGCGTTTCTTACCTCCAAACTGCCATATCTCGCGAACGGATTGACCAATCCGCAGAATTTCTGTTGCATCTGAAAGTAGAAACCCGCCCGATTACAACGGTGTGCGTACTTTTCCCCTAGGCCGTTCTAGTTATTCGTTTCGAGCATCAGAACTGCGAAAATTTTGAGTTTCTCGAACGTTTCTTACTTCCAAACTGCCATATCTCGCGAACGGATTGACCAATCAGCAAAATTTCTGTTGCATCTGAAAGTAGAAACTCGCCCGATTACAACACTATGCGCACTTTTCCCCTAGGCCGTTCTAGTTATTCGTTTCGAGCATCAGAACTGCGAAAATTTTGAGTTTCTCAAGCGTTTCTTACCTCCAAACTGCCATATCTCGCGAACGGATTGACCAATCCGCAAAATTTCTGTTGCATCTGAAAGTAGAAACTCGCCCGATTACAACGGTATGCGTACTTTTCCCCTAGGCCGTTCTAGTTATTCGTTTCGAGCATCAGATCTGCGAAAATTTTGAGTTCCTCAAGCGTTTCTTACATCCAAACTGCCATATCTCGCGAACGGATTTACCAATCCGCAAAATTTCTGTTGCATCTGAAAGTAGAAACTCGCCCGATTACAACTGTATGCGTACTTTTCCCCTAGCCCGTTCTAGTTATTCGTTTCGAGCAACAGAACTGCGAAAATTTTGAGTTTCTCAAGCGTTTCTTACTTCCAAACTGCCATATCTCGCGAACGGATTGACCAATCCGCAAAATTTCTGTTGCATCTGAAAGTAGAAACTCGCCCGATTACAACACTATGCGTACTTTTCCCCTAGGACGTTCTAGTTATTCGTTTCGAGCATCAGAACTGTGAAAATTTTGAGTTTCTCAAGCGTTTCTTACTTCCAAACTGCCATATCTCGCGAACGGATTGACCAATCCGCAAAATTTCTGTTGCATCTGAAAGTAGAAACTCGCCCGATTACAACGGTGTGCGTACTTTTCCCCTAGGCCGTTCTAGTTATTCGTTTCGAGCATCAGAACTGCGAAAATTTTGAGTTTCTCGAACGTTTCTTACTTCCAAACTGCCACATCTCGCGAACGGATTGACCAATCCGCAAAATTTCTGTTGCATCTGAAAGTAGAAACTCGCCCGATTACAACACTATGCGCACTTTTCCCCTAGGCCGTTCTAGTTATTCGTTTCGAGCATCAGAACAGCGAAAATTTTGAGTTTCTCAAGCGTTTCTTACCTCCAAACTGCCATATCTCGCAAACGGATTGACCAATCCGCAAAATTTCTGTTGCATCTGAAAGTAGAAACTCGCCCGATTACAACGGTATGCGTACTTTTCCCCTAGGCCGTTCTAGTTATTCGTTTCGAGCATCAGATCTGCGAAAATTTTGAGTTTCTCAAGCGTTTCTTACATCCAAACTGCCATATCTCGCGAACGGATTTACCAATCCGCAAAATTTCTGTTGCATCTGAAAGTAGAAACTCGCCCGATTACAACTGTATGCGTACTTTTCCCCTAGCCGGTTCTAGTTATTCGTTTCGAGCAACAGAACTGCGAAAATTTTGAGTTTCTCAAGCGTTTCTTACTTCCAAACTGCCATATCTCGCGAACGGATTGACCAATCCGCACAATTTCTGTTGCATCTGAAAGTAGAAACTCGCCCGATTACAACACTATTCGTACTTTTCCCCTAGGCTGTTCTAGTTATTCGTTTCGAGCATCAGAACTGCGAAAATTTTGAGTTTCTCAAGCGTTTCTTACCTCCAAACTGCCATATCTCGCGAACGGATTGACCAATCCGCAAAATTTCTGTTGCATCTGAAAGTAGCAACTCGCCCGATTACAACGGTGTGCGTACTTTTCCCCTAGGCCGTTCTAGTTATTCGTTTCGAGCATCAGAACTGCGAAAATTTTCAGTTTCTCAAGCGTTTCTTACATCCAAACTGCCATATCTCGCGAACGGATTGACCAATCCGCAAAATTTCTGTTGCATCTGAAAGTAGAAACTCGCCCGATTACAACAGTATGCGTACTTTTCCCCTAGGACGTTCTAGTTATTCGTTTCGAGCATCAGAACTGTGAAAATTTTGAGTTTCTCAAGCGTTTCTTACTTCCAAACTGCCATATCTCGCGAACGGATTGACCAATCCGCAAAATTTGTGTTGCATCTGAAAGTAGAAACTCGCCCGATTACAACACTATGCGTACTTTTCCCCTAGGCCGTTCTAGTTATTCGTTTCGACCATCAGAACTGCGAAAATTTTGAGTTTCTCAAGCGTTTCTTACCTCCAAACTGCCATATCTCGCGAACGGATTGACCAATCCGCAGAATTTCTGTTGCATCTGAAAGTAGAAACCCGCCCGATTACAACGGTGTGCGTACTTTTCCCCTAGGCCGTTCTAGTTATTCGTTTCGAGCATCAGAACTGCGAAAATTTTGAGTTTCTCGAACGTTTCTTACTTCCAAACTGCCATATCTCGCGAACGGATTGACCAATCAGCAAAATTTCTGTTGCATCTGAAAGTAGAAACTCGCCCGATTACAACACTATGCGCACTTTTCCCCTAGGCCGTTCTAGTTATTCGTTTCGAGCATCAGAACTGCGAAAATTTTGAGTTTCTCAAGCGTTTCTTACCTCCAAACTGCCATATCTCGCGAACGGATTGACCAATCCGCAAAATTTCTGTTGCATCTGAAAGTAGAAACTCGCCCGATTACAACGGTATGCGTACTTTTCCCCTAGGCCGTTCTAGTTATTCGTTTCGAGCATCAGATCTGCGAAAATTTTGAGTTCCTCAAGCGTTTCTTACATCCAAACTGCCATATCTCGCGAACGGATTTACCAATCCGCAAAATTTCTGTTGCATCTGAAAGTAGAAACTCGCCCGATTACAACTGTATGCGTACTTTTCCCCTAGCCGGTTCTAGTTATTCGTTTCGAGCAACAGAACTGCGAAAATTTTGAGTTTCTCAAGCGTTTCTTACTTCCAAACTGCCATATCTCGCGAACGGATTGACCAATCCGCACAATTTCTGTTGCATCTGAAAGTAGAAACTCGCCCGATTACAACACTATTCGTACTTTTCCCCTAGGCTGTTCTAGTTATTCGTTTCGAGCATCAGAACTGCGAAAATTTTGAGTTTCTCAAGCGTTTCTTACCTCCAAACTGCCATATCTCGCGAACGGATTGACCAATCCGCAAAATTTCTGTTGCATCTGAAAGTAGCAACTCGCCCGATTACAACGGTGTGCGTACTTTTCCCCTAGGCCGTTCTAGTTATTCGTTTCGAGCATCAGAACTGCGAAAATTTTCAGTTTCTCAAGCGTTTCTTACATCCAAACTGCCATATCTCGCGAACGGATTGACCAATCCGCAAAATTTCTGTTGCATCTGAAAGTAGAAACTCGCCCGATTACAACAGTATGCGTACTTTTCCCCTAGGACGTTCTAGTTATTCGTTTCGAGCATCAGAACTGTGAAAATTTTGAGTTTCTCAAGCGTTTCTTACTTCCAAACTGCCATATCTCGCGAACGGATTGACCAATCCGCAAAATTTGTGTTGCATCTGAAAGTAGAAACTCGCCCGATTACAACACTATGCGTACTTTTCCCCTAGGCCGTTCTAGTTATTCGTTTCGACCATCAGAACTGCGAAAATTTTGAGTTTCTCAAGCGTTTCTTACCTCCAAACTGCCATATCTCGCGAACGGATTGACCAATCCGCAGAATTTCTGTTGCATCTGAAAGTAGAAACCCGCCCGATTACAACGGTGTGCGTACTTTTCCCCTAGGCCGTTCTAGTTATTCGTTTCGAGCATCAGAACTGCGAAAATTTTGAGTTTCTCGAACGTTTCTTACTTCCAAACTGCCATATCTCGCGAACGGATTGACCAATCAGCAAAATTTCTGTTGCATCTGAAAGTAGAAACTCGCCCGATTACAACACTATGCGCACTTTTCCCCTAGGCCGTTCTAGTTATTCGTTTCGAGCATCAGAACTGCGAAAATTTTGAGTTTCTCAAGCGTTTCTTACCTCCAAACTGCCATATCTCGCGAACGGATTGACCAATCCGCAAAATTTCTGTTGCATCTGAAAGTAGAAACTCGCCCGATTACAACGGTATGCGTACTTTTCCCCTAGGCCGTTCTAGTTATTCGTTTCGAGCATCAGATCTGCGAAAATTTTGAGTTCCTCAAGCGTTTCTTACATCCAAACTGCCATATCTCGCGAACGGATTTACCAATCCGCAAAATTTCTGTTGCATCTGAAAGTAGAAACTCGCCCGATTACAACTGTATGCGTACTTTTCCCCTAGCCCGTTCTAGTTATTCGTTTCGAGCAACAGAACTGCGAAAATTTTGAGTTTCTCAAGCGTTTCTTACTTCCAAACTGCCATATCTCGCGAACGGATTGACCAATCCGCACAATTTCTGTTGCATCTGAAAGTAGAATCTCGCCCGATTACAGCAGTATGCGTACTTTTCCCCTAGGACGTTCTAGTTATTCGTTTCGAGCATCAGAACTGTGAAAATTTTGAGTTTCTCAAGCGTTTCTTACTTCCAAACTGCCATATCTCGCGAACGGATTGACCAATCCGCAAAATTTCTGTTGCATCTGAAAGTAGAAACTCGCCCGATTACAACACTATGCGTACTTTTCCCCTAGGCCGTTCTAGTTATTCGTTTCGACCATCAGAACTGCGAAAATTTTGAGTTTCTCAAGCGTTTCTTACCTCCAAACTGCCATATCTCGCGAACGGATTGACCAATCCGCAAAATTTCTGTTGCATCTGAAAGTAGAAACTCGCCCGATTACAACGGTGTGCGTACTTTTCCCCTAGGCCGTTCTAGTTATTCGTTTCGAGCATCAGAACTGCGAAAATTTTGAGTTTCTCGAACGTTTCTTACTTCCAAACTGCCATATCTCGCGAACGGATTGACCAATCCGCAAAATTTCTGTTGCATCTGAAAGTAGAAACTCGCCCGATTACAACACTATGCGCACTTTTCCCCTAGGCCGTTCTAGTTATTCGTTTCGAGCATCAGAACTGCGAAAATTTTGAGTTTCTCAAGCGTTTCTTACCTCCAAACTGCCATATCTCGCGAACGGATTGACCAATCCGCAAAATTTCTGTTGCATCTGAAAGTAGAAACTCGCCCGATTACAACGGTATGCGTACTTTTCCCCTAGGCCGTTCTAGTTATTCGTTTCGAGCATCAGATCTGCGAAAATTTTGAGTTCCTCAAGCGTTTCTTACATCCAAACTGCCATATCTCGCGAACGGATTTACCAATCCGCAAAATTTCTGTTGCATCTGAAAGTAGAAACTCGCCCGATTACAACTGTATGCGTACTTTTCCCCTAGCCCGTTCTAGTTATTCGTTTCGAGCAACAGAACTGCGAAAATTTTGAGTTTCTCAAGCGTTTCTTACTTCCAAACTGCCATATCTCGCGAACGGATTGACCAATCCGCACAATTTCTGTTGCATCTGAAAGTAGAAACTCGCCCGATTACAACACTATTCGTACTTTTCCCCTAGGCTGTTCTAGTTATTCGTTTCGAGCATCAGAACTGCGAAAATTTTGAGTTTCTCAAGCGTTTCTTACCTCCAAACTGCCATATCTCGCGAACGGATTGACCAATCCGCAAAATTTCTGTTGCATCTGAAAGTAGAAACTCGCCCGATTACAACACTATGCGTACTTTTCCCCTAGGCCGTTCTAGTTATTCGTTTCGACCATCAGAACTGCGAAAATTTTGAGTTTCTCAAGCGTTTCTTACCTCCAAACTGCCATATCTCGCGAACGGATCGACCAATCCGCAAAATTTCTGTTGCATCTGAAAGTAGAAACTCGCCCGATTACAACGGTGTGCGTACTTTTCCCCTAGGCCGTTCTAGTTATTCGTTTCGAGCATCAGAACTGCGAAAATTTTGAGTTTCTCGAACGTTTCTTACTTCCAAACTGCCATATCTCGCGAACGGATTGACCAATCAGCAAAATTTCTGTTGCATCTGAAAGTAGAAACTCGCCCGATTACAACACTATGCGCACTTTTCCCCTAGGCCGTTCTAGTTATTCGTTTCGAGCATCAGAACTGCGAAAATTTTGAGTTTCTCAAGCGTTTCTTACCTCCAAACTGCCATATCTCGCGAACGGATTGACCAATCCGCAAAATTTCTGTTGCATCTGAAAGTAGAAACTCGCCCGATTACAACGGTATGCGTACTTTTCCCCTAGGCCGTTCTAGTTATTCGTTTCGAGCATCAGATCTGCGAAAATTTTGAGTTCCTCAAGCGTTTCTTACATCCAAACTGCCATATCTCGCGAACGGATTTACCAATCCGCAAAATTTCTGTTGCATCTGAAAGTAGAAACTCGCCCGATTACAACTGTATGCGTACTTTTCCCCTAGCCCGTTCTAGTTATTCGTTTCGAGCAACAGAACTGCGAAAATTTTGAGT
This sequence comes from Ptiloglossa arizonensis, assembly GCF_051014685.1. Taxonomy (NCBI): domain Eukaryota; kingdom Metazoa; phylum Arthropoda; class Insecta; order Hymenoptera; family Colletidae; genus Ptiloglossa; species Ptiloglossa arizonensis. Next base: position 28,213 of record NW_027479134.1, read on the forward strand.
TTCTCAAGCGTTTCTTACTTCCAAACTGCCATATCTCGCGAACGGATTTACCAATCCGCACAATTTCTGTTGCATCTGAAAGTAGAAACTCGCCCGATTACAACACTATGCGTACTTTTCCCCTAGGCCGTTCTAGTTATTCGTTTCGACCATCAGAACTGCGAAAATTTTGAGTTTCTCAAGCGTTTCTTACCTCCAAACTGCCATATCTCGCGAACGGATTGACCAATCCGCAAAATTTCTGTTGCATCTGAAAGTAGAAACTCGCCCGATTACAACGGTGTGCGTACTTTTCCCCTAGGCCGTTCTAGTTATTCGTTTCGAGCATCAGAACTGCGAAAATTTTGAGTTTCTCGAACGTTTCTTACTTCCAAACTGCCATATCTCGCGAACGGATTGACCAATCAGCAAAATTTCTGTTGCATCTGAAAGTAGAAACTCGCCCGATTACAACACTATGCGCACTTTTCCCCTAGGCCGTTCTAGTTATTCGTTTCGAGCATCAGAACTGCGAAAATTTTGAGTTTCTCAAGCGTTTCTTACCTCCAAACTGCCATATCTCGCGAACGGATTGACCAATCCGCAAAATTTCTGTTGCATCTGAAAGTAGAAACTCGCCCGATTACAACGGTATGCGTACTTTTCCCCTAGGCCGTTCTAGTTATTCGTTTCGAGCATCAGATCTGCGAAAATTTTGAGTTCCTCAAGCGTTTCTTACATCCAAACTGCCATATCTCGCGAACGGATTTACCAATCCGCAAAATTTCTGTTGCATCTGAAAGTAGAAACTCGCCCGATTACAACTGTATGCGTACTTTTCCCCTAGCCCGTTCTAGTTATTCGTTTCGAGCAACAGAACTGCGAAAATTTTGAGTTTCTCAAGCGTTTCTTACTTCCAAACTGCCATATCTCGCGAACGGATTGACCAATCCGCACAATTTCTGTTGCATCTGAAAGTAGAATCTCGCCCGATTACAGCAGTATGCGTACTTTTCCCCTAGGACGTTCTAGTTATTCGTTTCGAGCATCAGAACTGTGAAAATTTTGAGTTTCTCAAGCGTTTCTTACTTCCAAACTGCCATATCTCGCGAACGGATTGACCAATCCGCAAAATTTCTGTTGCATCTGAAAGTAGAAACTCGCCCGATTACAACACTATGCGTACTTTTCCCCTAGGCCGTTCTAGTTATTCGTTTCGACCATCAGAACTGCGAAAATTTTGAGTTTCTCAAGCGTTTCTTACCTCCAAACTGCCATATCTCGCGAACGGATTGACCAATCCGCAAAATTTCTGTTGCATCTGAAAGTAGAAACTCGCCCGATTACAACGGTGTGCGTACTTTTCCCCTAGGCCGTTCTAGTTATTCGTTTCGAGCATCAGAACTGCGAAAATTTTGAGTTTCTCGAACGTTTCTTACTTCCAAACTGCCATATCTCGCGAACGGATTGACCAATCCGCAAAATTTCTGTTGCATCTGAAAGTAGAAACTCGCCCGATTACAACACTATGCGCACTTTTCCCCTAGGCCGTTCTAGTTATTCGTTTCGAGCATCAGAACTGCGAAAATTTTGAGTTTCTCAAGCGTTTCTTACCTCCAAACTGCCATATCTCGCGAACGGATTGACCAATCCGCAAAATTTCTGTTGCATCTGAAAGTAGAAACTCGCCCGATTACAACGGTATGCGTACTTTTCCCCTAGGCCGTTCTAGTTATTCGTTTCGAGCATCAGATCTGCGAAAATTTTGAGTTCCTCAAGCGTTTCTTACATCCAAACTGCCATATCTCGCGAACGGATTTACCAATCCGCAAAATTTCTGTTGCATCTGAAAGTAGAAACTCGCCCGATTACAACTGTATGCGTACTTTTCCCCTAGCCCGTTCTAGTTATTCGTTTCGAGCAACAGAACTGCGAAAATTTTGAGTTTCTCAAGCGTTTCTTACTTCCAAACTGCCATATCTCGCGAACGGATTGACCAATCCGCACAATTTCTGTTGCATCTGAAAGTAGAAACTCGCCCGATTACAACACTATTCGTACTTTTCCCCTAGGCTGTTCTAGTTATTCGTTTCGAGCATCAGAACTGCGAAAATTTTGAGTTTCTCAAGCGTTTCTTACCTCCAAACTGCCATATCTCGCGAACGGATTGACCAATCCGCAAAATTTCTGTTGCATCTGAAAGTAGAAACTCGCCCGATTACAACACTATGCGTACTTTTCCCCTAGGCCGTTCTAGTTATTCGTTTCGACCATCAGAACTGCGAAAATTTTGAGTTTCTCAAGCGTTTCTTACCTCCAAACTGCCATATCTCGCGAACGGATCGACCAATCCGCAAAATTTCTGTTGCATCTGAAAGTAGAAACTCGCCCGATTACAACGGTGTGCGTACTTTTCCCCTAGGCCGTTCTAGTTATTCGTTTCGAGCATCAGAACTGCGAAAATTTTGAGTTTCTCGAACGTTTCTTACTTCCAAACTGCCATATCTCGCGAACGGATTGACCAATCAGCAAAATTTCTGTTGCATCTGAAAGTAGAAACTCGCCCGATTACAACACTATGCGCACTTTTCCCCTAGGCCGTTCTAGTTATTCGTTTCGAGCATCAGAACTGCGAAAATTTTGAGTTTCTCAAGCGTTTCTTACCTCCAAACTGCCATATCTCGCGAACGGATTGACCAATCCGCAAAATTTCTGTTGCATCTGAAAGTAGAAACTCGCCCGATTACAACGGTATGCGTACTTTTCCCCTAGGCCGTTCTAGTTATTCGTTTCGAGCATCAGATCTGCGAAAATTTTGAGTTCCTCAAGCGTTTCTTACATCCAAACTGCCATATCTCGCGAACGGATTTACCAATCCGCAAAATTTCTGTTGCATCTGAAAGTAGAAACTCGCCCGATTACAACTGTATGCGTACTTTTCCCCTAGCCCGTTCTAGTTATTCGTTTCGAGCAACAGAACTGCGAAAATTTTGAGTTTCTCAAGCGTTTCTTACTTCCAAACTGCCATATCTCGCGAACGGATTTACCAATCCGCACAATTTCTGTTGCATCTGAAAGTAGAAACTCGCCCGATTACAACACTATGCGTACTTTTCCCCTAGGCCGTTCTAGTTATTCGTTTCGACCATCAGAACTGCGAAAATTTTGAGTTTCTCAAGCGTTTCTTACCTCCAAACTGCCATATCTCGCGAACGGATTGACCAATCCGCAAAATTTCTGTTGCATCTGAAAGTAGAAACTCGCCCGATTACAACGGTGTGCGTACTTTTCCCCTAGGCCGTTCTAGTTATTCGTTTCGAGCATCAGAACTGCGAAAATTTTGAGTTTCTCGAACGTTTCTTACTTCCAAACTGCCATATCTCGCGAACGGATTGACCAATCAGCAAAATTTCTGTTGCATCTGAAAGTAGAAACTCGCCCGATTACAACACTATGCGCACTTTTCCCCTAGGCCGTTCTAGTTATTCGTTTCGAGCATCAGAACTGCGAAAATTTTGAGTTTCTCAAGCGTTTCTTACCTCCAAACTGCCATATCTCGCGAACGGATTGACCAATCCGCAAAATTTCTGTTGCATCTGAAAGTAGAAACTCGCCCGATTACAACGGTATGCGTACTTTTCCCCTAGGCCGTTCTAGTTATTCGTTTCGAGCATCAGATCTGCGAAAATTTTGAGTTCCTCAAGCGTTTCTTACATCCAAACTGCCATATCTCGCGAACGGATTTACCAATCCGCAAAATTTCTGTTGCATCTGAAAGTAGAAACTCGCCCGATTACAACTGTATGCGTACTTTTCCCCTAGCCCGTTCTAGTTATTCGTTTCGAGCAACAGAACTGCGAAAATTTTGAGTTTCTCAAGCGTTTCTTACTTCCAAACTGCCATATCTCGCGAACGGATTGACCAATCCGCACAATTTCTGTTGCATCTGAAAGTAGAAACTCGCCCGATTACAGCACTATTCGTACTTTTCCCCTAGGCCGTTCTAGTTATTCGTTTCGAGCATCAGAACTGCGAAAATTTTGAGTTTCTCGAACGTTTCTTACTTCCAAACTGCCATATCTCGCGAACGGATTGACCAATCCGCAAAATTTCTGTTGCATCTGAAAGTAGAAACTCGCCCGATTACAACGGTGTGCGTACTTTTCCCCTAGGCCGTTCTAGTTATTCGTTTCGAGCATCAGAACTGCGAAAATTTTGAGTTTCTCGAACGTTTCTTACTTCCAAACTGCCATATCTCGCGAACGGATTGACCAATCAGCAAAATTTCTGTTGCATCTGAAAGTAGAAACTCGCCCGATTACAACACTATGCGCACTTTTCCCCTAGGCCGTTCTAGTTATTCGTTTCGAGCATCAGAACTGCGAAAATTTTGAGTTTCTCAAGCGTTTCTTACCTCCAAACTGCCATATCTCGCGAACGGATTGACCAATCCGCAAAATTTCTGTTGCATCTGAAAGTAGAAACTCGCCCGATTACAACGGTATGCGTACTTTTCCCCTAGGCCGTTCTAGTTATTCGTTTCGAGCATCAGATCTGCGAAAATTTTGAGTTCCTCAAGCGTTTCTTACATCCAAACTGCCATATCTCGCGAACGGATATACCAATCCGCAAAATTTCTGTTGCATCTGAAAGTAGAAACTCGCCCGATTACAACTGTATGCGTACTTTTCCCCTAGCCCGTTCTAGTTATTCGTTTCGAGCAACAGAACTGCGAAAATTTTGAGTTTCTCAAGCGTTTCTTACTTCCAAACTGCCATATCTCGCGAACGGATTGACCAATCCGCACAATTTCTGTTGCATCTGAAAGTAGAAACTCGCCCGATTACAGCACTGTTCGTACTTTTCCCCTAGGCTGTTCTAGTTATTCGTTTCGAGCATCAGAACTGCGAAAATTTTGAGTTTCTCAAGCGTTTCTTACCTCCAAACTGCCATATCTCGCGAACGGATTGACCAATCCGCAAAATTTCTGTTGCATCTGAAAGTAGAAACTCGCCCGATTACAACACTATGCGTACTTTTCCCCTAGGCCGTTCTAGTTATTCGTTTCGACCATCAGAACTGCGAAAATTTTGAGTTTCTCAAGCGTTTCTTACCTCCAAACTGCCATATCTCGCGAACGGATTGACCAATCCGCAAAATTTCTGTTGCATCTGAAAGTAGAAACTCGCCCGATTACAACGGTGTGCGTACTTTTCCCCTAGGCCGTTCTAGTTATTCGTTTCGAGCATCAGAACTGCGAAAATTTTGAGTTTCTCGAACGTTTCTTACTTCCAAACTGCCATATCTCGCGAACGGATTGACCAATCAGCAAAATTTCTGTTGCATCTGAAAGTAGAAACTCGCCCGATTACAACACTATGCGCACTTTTCCCCTAGGCCGTTCTAGTTATTCGTTTCGAGCATCAGAACTGCGAAAATTTTGAGTTTCTCAAGCGTTTCTTACCTCCAAACTGCCATATCTCGCGAACGGATTGACCAATCCGCAAAATTTCTGTTGCATCTGAAAGTAGAAACTCGCCCGATTACAACGGTATGCGTACTTTTCCCCTAGGCCGTTCTAGTTATTCGTTTCAAGCATCAGATCTGCGAAAATTTTGAGTTCCTCAAGCGTTTCTTACATCCAAACTGCCATATCTCGCGAACGGATTTACCAATCCGCAAAATTTCTGTTGCATCTGAAAGTAGAAACTCGCCCGATTACAACTGTATGCGTACTTTTCCCCTAGCCCGTTCTAGTTATTCGTTTCGAGCAACAGAACTGCGAAAATTTTGAGTTTCTCAAGCGTTTCTTACTTCCAAACTGCCATATCTCGCGAACGGATTGACCAATCCGCACAATTTCTGTTGCATCTGAAAGTAGAAACTCGCCCGATTACAGCACTATTCGTACTTTTCCCCTAGGCTGTTCTAGTTATTCGTTTCGAGCATCAGAACTGCGAAAATTTTGAGTTTCTCAAGCGTTTCTTACCTCCAAACTGCCATATCTCGCGAACGGATTGACCAATCCGCAAAATTTCTGTTGCATCTGAAAGTAGAAACTCGCCCGATTACAACACTATGCGTACTTTTCCCCTAGGCCGTTCTAGTTATTCGTTTCGACCATCAGAACTGCGAAAATTTTGAGTTTCTCAAGCGTTTCTTACCTCCAAACTGCCATATCTCGCGAACGGATTGACCAATCCGCAAAATTTCTGTTGCATCTGAAAGTAGAAACTCGCCCGATTACAACGGTGTGCGTACTTTTCCCCTAGGCCGTTCTAGTTATTCGTTTCGAGCATCAGAACTGCGAAAATTTTGAGTTTCTCGAACGTTTCTTACTTCCAAACTGCCATATCTCGCGAACGGATTGACCAATCAGCAAAATTTCTGTTGCATCTGAAAGTAGAAACTCGCCCGATTACAACACTATGCGCACTTTTCCCCTAGGCCGTTCTAGTTATTCGTTTCGAGCATCAGAACTGCGAAAATTTTGAGTTTCTCAAGCGTTTCTTACCTCCAAACTGCCATATCTCGCGAACGGATTGACCAATCCGCAAAATTTCTGTTGCATCTGAAAGTAGAAACTCGCCCGATTACAACGGTATGCGTACTTTTCCCCTAGGCCGTTCTAGTTATTCGTTTCGAGCATCAGATCTGCGAAAATTTTGAGTTCCTCAAGCGTTTCTTACATCCAAACTGCCATATCTCGCGAACGGATTTACCAATCCGCAAAATTTCTGTTGCATCTGAAAGTAGAAACTCGCCCGATTACAACTGTATGCGTACTTTTCCCCTAGCCCGTTCTAGTTATTCGTTTCGAGCAACAGAACTGCGTAAATTTTGAGTTTCTCAAGCGTTTCTTACTTCCAAACTGTCATATCTCGCGAACGGATTGACCAATCCGCACAATTTCTGTTGCATCTGAAAGTAGAAACTCGCCCGATTACAACACTATTCGTACTTTTCCCCTAGGCTGTTCTAGTTATTCGTTTCGAGCATCAGAACTGCGAAAATTTTGAGTTTCTCAAGCGTTTCTTACCTCCAAACTGCCATATCTCGCGAACGGATTGACCAATCCGCAAAATTTCTGTTGCATCTGAAAGTAGAAACTCGCCCGATTACAACACTATGCGCACTTTTCGCCTAGGCCGTTCTAGTTATTCGTTTCGAGCATCAGAACTGCGAAAATTTTGAGTTTCTCAAGCGTTTCTTACATCCAAACTGCCATATCTCGCGAACGGATTGACCAATCCGCAAAATTTCTGTTGCATCTGAAAGTAGAAACTCGCCCGATTACAACGGTATGCGTACTTTTCCCCTAGGCCGTTCTAGTTATTCGTTTCGAGCATCAGAACTGCGAAAATTTTGAGTTTCTCAAGCGTTTCTTACATCCAAACTGCCATATCTCGCGAACGGATTGACCAATCCGCACAATTTCTGTTGCATCTGAAAGTAGAAACTCGCCCGATTACAACACTATTCGTACTTTTCCCCTAGGCCGTTTTAGTTATTCGTTTCGAGCATCAGACCTGCGAAAATTTTGAGTTTCTCAAGCGTTTCTTACCCCCAAACTGCCATATCTCGCGAACGGATTGACCAATCCGCAAAATTTCTGTTGCATCTGAAAGTAGAAACTCGCCCGATTACAACACTATGCGTACTTTTCCCCTAGGCCGCCCTAGTTATTCGTTTCGAGCATCAGAACTGCAAAAATTTTGAGTTTCTCAAGCGTTTCTTACTTCCAAACTGCCATATCTCGCGAACGGATTGACCAATCCGCAAAATTTCTGTTGCATCTGAAAGTAGAAACTCGCCCGATTACAACGGTATGCGTACTTTTCCCCTAGGCCGTTCTAGTTATTCGTTTCGAGCATCAGATCTGCGAAAATTTTGAGTTTCTCAAGCGTTTCTTACATCCAAACTGCCATATCTCGCGAACGGATTTACCAATCCGCAAAATTTCTGTTGCATCTGAAAGTAGAAACTCGCCCGATTACAACGGTATGCGTACTTTTCCCCTAGGCCGTTCTAGTTATTCGTTTCGAGCATCAGAACTGCGAAAATTTTGAGTTTCTCGAACGTTTCTTGCTTCCAAACTGCCATATCTCGCGAACGGATTGACCAATCAGCAAAATTCCTGTTGCATCTGAAAGTAGAAACTCGCCCGATTACAACACTATGCGCACTTTTCCCCTAGGCCGTTCTAGTTATTCGTTTCGAGCATCAGAACTGCGAAAATTTTGAGTTTCTCAAGCGTTTCTTACCTCCAAACTGCCATATCTCGCGAACGGATTGACCAATCCGCAAAATTTCTGTTGCATCTGAAAGTAGAAACTCGCCCGATTACAACGGTATGCGTACTTTTCCCCTAGACCGTTCTAGTTATTCGTTTCGAGCATCAGATCTGCGAAAATTTTGAGTTCCTCAAGCGTTTCTTACATCCAAACTGCCATATCTCGCGAACGGATTTACCAATCCGCAAAATTTCTGTTGCATCTGAAAGTAGAAACTCGCCCGATTACAACTGTATGCGTACTTTTCCCCTAGCCCGTTCTAGTTATTCGTTTCGAGCAACAGAACTGCGAAAATTTTGAGTTTCTCAAGCGTTTCTTACTTCCAAACTGCCATATCTCGCGAACGGATTGACCAATCCGCACAATTTCTGTTGCATCTGAAAGTAGAAACTCGCCCGATTACAACACTATTCGTACTTTTCCCCTAGGCTGTTCTAGTTATTCGTTTCGAGCATCAGAACTGCGAAAATTTTGAGTTTCTCAAGCGTTTCTTACCTCCAAACTGCCATATCTCGCGAACGGATTGACCAATCCGCAAAATTTCTGTTGCATCTGAAAGTAGAAACTCGCCCGATTACAACACTATGCGCACTTTTCCCCTAGGCCGTTCTAGTTATTCGTTTCGAGCATCAGAACTGCGAAAATTTTGAGTTTCTCAAGCGTTTCTTACATCCAAACTGCCATATCTCGCGAACGGATTGACCAATCCGCAAAATTTCTGTTGCATCTGAAAGTAGAAACTCGCCCGATTACAACGGTATGCGTACTTTTCCCCTAGGCCGTTCTAGTTATTCGTTTCGAGCATCAGAACTGCGAAAATTTTGAGTTTCTCAAGCGTTTCTTACATCCAAACTGCCATATCTCGCGAACGGATTGACCAATCCGCACAATTTCTGTTGCATCTGAAAGTAGAAACTCGCCCGATTACAACACTGTTCGTACTTTTCCCCTAGGCCGTTTTAGTTATTCGTTTCGAGCATCAGAACTGCGAAAATTTTGAGTTTCTCAAGCGTTTCTTACATCCAAACTGCCATATCTCGCGAACGGATTGACCAATCCGCACAATTTCTGTTGCATCTGAAAGTAGAAACTCGCCCGATTACAACACTATTCGTACTTTTCCCCTAGGTCGTTCTAGTTATTCGTTTCGAGCATCAGAACTGCGAAAATTTTGAGTTTCTCAAGCGTTTCTTACCTCCAAACTGCCATATCTCGCGAACGGATTGACCAATCCGCAAAATTTCTGTTGCATCTGAAAGTAGAAACTCGCCCGATTACAACACTATGCGTACTTTTCCCCTAGGCCGCCCTAGTTATTCGTTTCGAGCATCAGAACTCCAAAAATTTTGAGTTTCTCAAGCGTTTCTTACTTCCAAACTGCCATATCGCGCGAACGGATTGACCAATCCGCAAAATTTCTGTTGCATCTGAAAGTAGAAACTCGCCCGATTACAACGGTGTGCGTACTTTTCCCCTAGGCCGTTCTAGTTATTCGTTTCGAGCATCAGAACTGCGAAAATTTTGAGTTTCTCGAACGTTTCTTACTTCCAAACTGCCATATCTCGCGAACGGATTGACCAATCCGCAAAATTTCTGTTGCATCTGAAAGTAGAAACTCGCCCGATTACAACACTATGCGCACTTTTCCCCTAGGCCGTTCTAGTTATTCGTTTCGAGCATCAGAACTGCGAAAATTTTGAGTTTCTCAAGCGTTTCTTACCTCCAAACTGCCATATCTCGCGAACGGATTGACCAATCCGCAAAATTTCTGTTGCATCTGAAAGCAGAAACTCGCCCGATTACAACGGTATGCGTACTTTTCCCCTAGGCCGTTCTAGTTATTCGTTTCGAGCATCAGATCTGCGAAAATTTTGAGTTTCTCAAGCGTTTCTTACATCCAAACTGCCATATCTCGCGAACGGATTTACCAATCCGCAAAATTTCTGTTGCATCTGAAAGTAGAAACTCGCCCGATTACAACTGTATGCGTACTTTTCCCCTAGCCGGTTCTAGTTATTCGTTTCGAGCAACAGAACTGCGAAAATTTTGAGTTTCTCAAGCGTTTCTTACTTCCAAACTGCCATATCTCGCGAACGGATTGACCAATCCGCACAATTTCTGTTGCATCTGAAAGTAGAAACTCGCCCGATTACAACACTATTCGTACTTTTCCCCTAGGCTGTTCTAGTTATTCGTTTCGAGCATCAGAACTGCGAAAATTTTGAGTTTCTCAAGCGTTTCTTACCTCCAAACTGCCATATCTCGCGAACGGATTGACCAATCCGCAAAATTTCTGTTGCATCTGAAAGTAGCAACTCGCCCGATTACAACGGTGTGCGTACTTTTCCCCTAGGCCGTTCTAGTTATTCGTTTCGAGCATCAGAACTGCGAAAATTTTCAGTTTCTCAAGCGTTTCTTACATCCAAACTGCCATATCTCGCGAACGGATTGACCAATCCGCAAAATTTCTGTTGCATCTGAAAGTAGAAACTCGCCCGATTACAACAGTATGCGTACTTTTCCCCTAGGACGTTCTAGTTATTCGTTTCGAGCAACAGAACTGCGAAAATTTTGAGTTTCTCAAGCGTTTCTCACTTCCAAACTGCCATATCTCGCGAACGGATTGACCAATCCGCACAATTTCTGTTGCATCTGAAAGTAGAAACTCGCCCGATTACAACACTATTCGTACTTTTCCCCTAGGCTGTTCTAGTTATTCGTTTCGAGCATCAGAACTGCGAAAATTTTGAGTTTCTCAAGCGTTTCTTACCTCCAAACTGCCATATCTCGCGAACGGATTGACCAATCCGCAAAATTTCTGTTGCATCTGAAAGTAGCAACTCGCCCGATTACAACGGTGTGCGTACTTTTCCCCTAGGCCGTTCTAGTTATTCGTTTCGAGCATCAGAACTGCGAAAATTTTCAGTTTCTCAAGCGTTTCTTACATCCAAACTGCCATATCTCGCGAACGGATTGACCAATCCGCAAAATTTCTGTTGCATCTGAAAGTAGAAACTCGCCCGATTACAACAGTATGCGTACTTTTCCCCTAGGACGTTCTAGTTATTCGTTTCGAGCATCAGAACTGTGAAAATTTTGAGTTTCTCAAGCGTTTCTTACTTCCAAACTGCCATATCTCGCGAACGGATTGACCAATCCGCAAAATTTGTGTTGCATCTGAAAGTAGAAACTCGCCCGATTACAACACTATGCGTACTTTTCCCCTAGGACGTTCTAGTTATTCGTTTCGAGCATCAGAACTGTGAAAATTTTGAGTTTCTCAAGCGTTTCTTACATCCAAACTGCCATATCTCGCGAACGGATTGACCAATCCGCAAAATTTCTGTTGCATCTGAAAGTAGAAACTCGCCCGATTACAACGGTATGCGTACTTTTCCCCTAGGCCGTTCTAGTTATTCGTTTCGAGCATCAGAACTGCGAAAATTTTGAGTTTCTCAAGCGTTTCTTACATCCAAACTGCCATATCTCGCGAACGGATTGACCAATCCGCACAATTTCTGTTGCATCTGAAAGTAGAAACTCGCCCGATTACAACACTGTTCGTACTTTTCCCCTAGGCCGTTTTAGTTATTCGTTTCGAGCATCAGAACTGCGAAAATTTTGAGTTTCTCAAGCGTTTCTTACATCCAAACTGCCATATCTCGCGAACGGATTGACCAATCCGCACAATTTCTGTTGCATCTGAAAGTAGAAACTCGCCCGATTACAACACTATTCGTACTTTTCCCCTAGGCCGTTCTAGTTATTCGTTTCGAGCATCAGAACTGCGAAAATTTTGAGTTTCTCAAGCGTTTCTTACCTCCAAACTGCCATATCTCGCGAACGGATTGACCAATCCGCAAAATTTCTGTTGCATCTGAAAGTAGAAACTCGCCCGATTACAACACTATGCGTACTTTTCCCCTAGGCCGCCCTAGTTATTCGTTTCGAGCATCAGAACTCCAAAAATTTTGAGTTTCTCAAGCGTTTCTTACTTCCAAACTGCCATATCTCGCGAACGGATTGACCAATCCGCAAAATTTCTGTTGCATCTGAAAGTAGAAACTCGCCCGATTACAACGGTGTGCGTACTTTTCCCCTAGGCCGTTCTTGTTATTCGTTTCGAGCATCAGAACTGCGAAAATTTTGAGTTTCTCGAACGTTTCTTACTTCCAAACTGCCATATCTCGCGAACGGATTGACCAATCCGCACAATTTCTGTTGCATCTGAAAGTAGAAACTCGCCCGATTACAACACTATGCGCACTTTTCCCCTAGGCCGTTCTAGTTATTCGTTTCGAGCATCAGAACTGCGAAAATTTTGAGTTTCTCAAGCGTTTCTTACCTCCAAACTGCCATATCTCGCGAACGGATTGACCAATCCGCAAAATTTCTGTTGCATCTGAAAGCAGAAACTCGCCCGATTACAACGGTATGCGTACTTTTCCCCTAGGCCGTTCTAGTTATTCGTTTCGAGCATCAGAACTGCGAAAATTTTCAGTTTCTCAAGCGTTTCTTACATCCAAACTGCCATATCTCGCGAACGGATTGACCAATCCGCAAAATTTCTGTTGCATCTGAAAGTAGAAACTCGCCCGATTACAACAGTATGCGTACTTTTCCCCTAGGACGTTCTAGTTATTCGTTTCGAGCAACAGAACTGCGAAAATTTTGAGTTTCTCAAGCGTTTCTTACTTCCAAACTGCCATATCTCGCGAACGGATTGACCAATCCGCACAATTTCTGTTGCATCTGAAAGTAGAAACTCGCCCGATTACAACGGTGTGCGTACTTTTCCCCTAGGCCGTTCTAGTTATTCGTTTCGAGCATCAGAACTGCGAAAATTTTCAGTTTCTCAAGCGTTTCTTACTTCCAAACTGCCATATCTCGCGAACGGATTGACCAATCCGCACAATTTCTGTTGCATCTGAAAGTAGAAACTCGCCCGATTACAACACTATTCGTACTTTTCCCCTAGGCTGTTCTAGTTATTCGTTTCGAGCATCAGAACTGCGAAAATTTTGAGTTTCTCAAGCGTTTCTTACATCCAAACTGCCATATCTCGCGAACGGATTGACCAATCCGCACAATTTCTGTTGCATCTGAAAGTAGAAACTCGCCCGATTACAACACTGTTCGTACTTTTCCCCTAGGCCGTTTTAGTTATTCGTTTCGAGCATCAGAACTGCGAAAATTTTGAGTTTCTCAAGCGTTTCTTACATCCAAACTGCCATATCTCGCGAACGGATTGACGAATCCGCACAATTTCTGTTGCATCTGAAAGTAGAAACTCGCCCGATTACAACACTATTCGTACTTTTCCCCTAGGCCGTTCTAGTTATTCGTTTCGAGCATCAGAACTGCGAAAATTTTGAGTTTCTCAAGCGTTTCTTACCTCCAAACTGCCATATCTCGCGAACGGATTGACCAATCCGCAAAATTTCTGTTGCATCTGAAAGTAGAAACTCGCCCGATTACAACACTATGCGTACTTTTCCCCTAGGCCGCCCTAGTTATTCGTTTCGAGCATCAGAACTCCAAAAATTTTGAGTTTCTCAAGCGTTTCTTACTTCCAAACTGCCATATCTCGCGAACGGATTGACCAATCCGCAAAATTTCTGTTGCATCTGAAAGTAGAAACTCGCCCGATTACAACGGTGTGCGTACTTTTCCCCTAGGCCGTTCTTGTTATTCGTTTCGAGCATCAGAACTGCGAAAATTTTGAGTTTCTCGAACGTTTCTTACTTCCAAACTGCCATATCTCGCGAACGGATTGACCAATCCGCAAAATTTCTGTTGCATCTGAAAGTAGAAACTCGCCCGATTACAACACTATGCGCACTTTTCCCCTAGGCCGTTCTAGTTATTCGTTTCGAGCATCAGAACTGCGAAAATTTTGAGTTTCTCAAGCGTTTCTTACCTCCAAACTGCCATATCTCGCGAACGGATTGACCAATCCGCAAAATTTCTGTTGCATCTGAAAGCAGAAACTCGCCCGATTACAACGGTATGCGTACTTTTCCCCTAGGCCGTTCTAGTTATTCGTTTCGAGCATCAGATCTGCGAAAATTTTGAGTTTCTCAAGCGTTTCTTACATCCAAACTGCCATATCTCGCGAACGGATTTACCAATCCGCAAAATTTCTGTTGCATCTGAAAGTAGAAACTCGCCCGATTACAACTGTATGCGTACTTTTCCCCTAGCCGGTTCTAGTTATTCGTTTCGAGCAACAGAACTGCGAAAATTTTGAGTTTCTCAAGCGTTTCTTACTTCCAAACTGCCATATCTCGCGAACGGATTGACCAATCCGCACAATTTCTGTTGCATCTGAAAGTAGAAACTCGCCCGATTACAACACTATTCGTACTTTTCCCCTAGGCTGTTCTAGTTATTCGTTTCGAGCATCAGAACTGCGAAAATTTTGAGTTTCTCAAGCGTTTCTTACCTCCAAACTGCCATATCTCGCGAACGGATTGACCAATCCGCAAAATTTCTGTTGCATCTGAAAGTAGCAACTCGCCCGATTACAACGGTGTGCGTTCTTTTCCCCTAGGCCGTTCTAGTTATTCGTTTCGAGCATCAGAACTGCGAAAATTTTCAGTTTCTCAAGCGTTTCTTACATCCAAACTGCCATATCTCGCGAACGGATTGACCAATCCGCAAAATTTCTGTTGCATCTGAAAGTAGAAACTCGCCCGATTACAACAGTATGCGTACTTTTCCCCTAGGACGTTCTAGTTATTCGTTTCGAGCAACAGAACTGCGAAAATTTTGAGTTTCTCAAGCGTTTCTTACTTCCAAACTGCCATATCTCGCGAACGGATTGACCAATCCGCACAATTTCTGTTGCATCTGAAAGTAGAAACTCGCCCGATTACAACGGTGTGCGTACTTTTCCCCTAGGCCGTTCTAGTTATTCGTTTCGAGCATCAGAACTGCGAAAATTTTCAGTTTCTCAAGCGTTTCTTACATCCAAACTGCCATATCTCGCGAACGGATTGACCAATCCGCAAAATTTCTGTTGCATCTGAAAGTAGAAACTCGCCCGATTACAACAGTATGCGTACTTTTCCCCTAGGACGTTCTAGTTATTCGTTTCGAGCATCAGAACTGTGAAAATTTTGAGTTTCTCAAGCGTTTCTTACTTCCAAACTGCCATATCTCGCGAACGGATTGACCAATCCGCAAAATTTGTGTTGCATCTGAAAGTAGAAACTCGCCCGATTACAACACTATGCGTACTTTTCCCCTAGGACGTTCTAGTTATTCGTTTCGAGCATCAGAACTGTGAAAATTTTGAGTTTCTCAAGCGTTTCTTACTTCCAAACTGCCATATCTCGCGAACGGATTGACCAATCCGCAAAATTTGTGTTGCATCTGAAAGTAGAAACTCGCCCGATTACAACACTATGCGTACTTTTCCCCTAGGCCGTTCTAGTTATTCGTTTCGACCATCAGAACTGCGAAAATTTTGAGTTTCTCAAGCGTTTCTTACCTCCAAACTGCCATATCTCGCGAACGGATTGACCAATCCGCAGAATTTCTGTTGCATCTGAAAGTAGAAACCCGCCCGATTACAACGGTGTGCGTACTTTTCCCCTAGGCCGTTCTAGTTATTCGTTTCGAGCATCAGAACTGCGAAAATTTTGAGTTTCTCGAACGTTTCTTACTTCCAAACTGCCATATCTCGCGAACGGATTGACCAATCAGCAAAATTTCTATTGCATCTGAAAGTAGAAACTCGCCCGATTACAACACTATGCGCACTTTTCCCCTAGGCCGTTCTAGTTATTCGTTTCGAGCATCAGAACTGCGAAAATTTTGAGTTTCTCAAGCGTTTCTTACCTCCAAACTGCCATATCTCGCGAACGGATTGACCAATCCGCAAAATTTCTGTTGCATCTGAAAGTAGAAACTCGCCCGATTACAACGGTATGCGTACTTTTCCCCTAGGCCGTTCTAGTTATTCGTTTCGAGCATCAGATCTGCGAAAATTTTGAGTTCCTCAAGCGTTTCTTACATCCAAACTGCCATATCTCGCGAACGGATTTACCAATCCGCAAAATTTCTGTTGCATCTGAAAGTAGAAACTCGCCCGATTACAACTGTATGCGTACTTTTCCCCTAGCCCGTTCTAGTTATTCGTTTCGAGCAACAGAACTGCGAAAATTTTGAGTTTCTCAAGCGTTTCTTACTTCCAAACTGCCATATCTCGCGAACGGATTGACCAATCCGCACAATTTCTGTTGCATCTGAAAGTAGAAACTCGCCCGATTACAACAGTATGCGTACTTTTCCCCTAGGACGTTCTAGTTATTCGTTTCGAGCATCAGAACTGTGAAAATTTTGAGTTTCTCAAGCGTTTCTTACTTCCAAACTGCCATATCTCGCGAACGGATTGACCAATCCGCAAAATTTCTGTTGCATCTGAAAGTAGAAACTCGCCCGATTACAACACTATGCGTACTTTTCCCCTAGGCCGTTCTAGTTATTCGTTTCGACCATCAGAACTGCGAAAATTTTGAGTTTCTCAAGCGTTTCTTACCTCCAAACTGCCATATCTCGCGAACGGATTGACCAATCCGCAAAATTTCTGTTGCATCTGAAAGTAGAAACTCGCCCGATTACAACGGTGTGCGTACTTTTCCCCTAGGCCGTTCTAGTTATTCGTTTCGAGCATCAGAACTGCGAAAATTTTGAGTTTCTCGAACGTTTCTTACTTCCAAACTGCCATATCTCGCGAACGGATTGACCAATCAGCAAAATTTCTGTTGCATCTGAAAGTAGAAACTCGCCCGATTACAACACTATGCGCACTTTTCCCCTAGGCCGTTCTAGTTATTCGTTTCGAGCATCAGAACTGCGAAAATTTTGAGTTTCTCAAGCGTTTCTTACCTCCAAACTGCCATATCTCGCGAACGGATTGACCAATCCGCAAAATTTCTGTTGCATCTGAAAGTAGAAACTCGCCCGATTACAACGGTATGCGTACTTTTCCCCTAGGCCGTTCTAGTTATTCGTTTCGAGCATCAGATCTGCGAAAATTTTGAGTTCCTCAAGCGTTTCTTACATCCAAACTGCCATATCTCGCGAACGGATTTACCAATCCGCAAAATTTCTGTTGCATCTGAAAGTAGAAACTCGCCCGATTACAACTGTATGCGTACTTTTCCCCTAGCCCGTTCTAGTTATTCGTTTCGAGCAACAGAACTGCGAAAATTTTGAGTTTCTCAAGCGTTTCTTACTTCCAAACTGCCATATCTCGCGAACGGATTGACCAATCCGCACAATTTCTGTTGCATCTGAAAGTAGAAACTCGCCCGATTACAACACTATTCGTACTTTTCCCCTAGGCTGTTCTAGTTATTCGTTTCGAGCATCAGAACTGCGAAAATTTTGAGTTTCTCAAGCGTTTCTTACCTCCAAACTGCCATATCTCGCGAACGGATTGACCAATCCGCAAAATTTCTGTTGCATCTGAAAGTAGAAACTCGCCCGATTACAACACTATGCGCACTTTTCCCCTAGGCCGTTCTAGTTATTCGTTTCGAGCATCAGAACTGCGAAAATTTTGAGTTTCTCAAGCGTTTCTTACATCCAAACTGCCATATCTCGCGAACGGATTGACCAATCCGCAAAATTTCTGTTGCATCTGAAAGTAGAAACTCGCCCGATTACAACGGTATGCGTACTTTTCCCCTAGGCCGTTCTAGTTATTCGTTTCGAGCATCAGAACTGCGAAAATTTTGAGTTTCTCAAGCGTTTCTTACATCCAAACTGCCATATCTCGCGAACGGATTGACCAATCCGCAAAATTTCTGTTGCATCTGAAAGTAGAAACTCGCCCGATTACAACTGTATGCGTACTTTTCCCCTAGCCGGTTCTAGTTATTCGTTTCGAGCAACAGAACTGCGAAAATTTTGAGTTTCTCAAGCGTTTCTTACTTCCAAACTGTCATATCTCGCGAACGGATTGACCAATCCGCACAATTTCTGTTGCATCTGAAAGTAGAAACTCGCCCGATTACAACACTATTCGTACTTTTCCCCTAGGCCGTTTTAGTTATTCGTTTCGAGCATCAGAACTGCGAAAATTTTGAGTTTCTCAAGCGTTTCTTACCTCCAAACTGCCATATCTCGCGAACGGATTGACCAATCCGCAAAATTTCTGTTGCATCTGAAAGTAGAAACTCGCCCGATTACAACACTATGCGTACTTTTCCCCTAGGCCGCCCTAGTTATTCGTTTCGAGCATCAGAACTGCAAAAATTTTGAGTTTCTCAAGCGTTTCTTACTTCCAAACTGCCATATCTCGCGAACGGATTGACCAATCCGCAAAATTTCTGTTGCATCTGAAAGTAGAAACTCGCCCGATTACAACGGTATGCGTACTTTTCCCCTAGGCCGTTCTAGTTATTCGTTTCGAGCATCAGATCTGCGAAAATTTTGAGTTTCTCAAGCGTTTCTTACATCCAAACTGCCATATCTCGCGAACGGATTTACCAATCCGCAAAATTTCTGTTGCATCTGAAAGTAGAAACTCGCCCGATTACAACGGTGTGCGTACTTTTCCCCTAGGCCGTTCTAGTTATTCGTTTCGAGCATCAGAACTGCGAAAATTTTGAGTTTCTCGAACCATTCTTACTTCCAAACTGCCATATCTCGCGAACGGATTGACCAATCCGCAAAATTTCTGTTGCATCTGAAAGTAGAAACTCGCCCGATTACAACACTATGCGCACTTTTCCCCTAGGCCGTTCTAGTTATTCGTTTCGAGCATCAGAACTGCGAAAATTTTGAGTTTCTCAAGCGTTTCTTACATCCAAACTGCCATATCTCGCGAACGGATTGACCAATCCGCACAATTTCTGTTGCATCTGAAAGTAGAAACTCGCCCGATTACAACGGTATGCGTACTTTTCCCCTAGGCCGTTCTAGTTATTCGTTTCGAGCATCAGATCTGCGAAAATTTTGAGTTTCTCAAGCGTTTCTTACATCCAAACTGCCATATCTCGCGAACGGATTTACCAATCCGCAAAATTTCTGTTGCATCTGAAAGTAGAAACTCGCCCGATTACTACTGTATGCGTACTTTTCCCCTAGCCGGTTCTAGTTATTCGTTTCGAGCAACAGAACTGCGAAAATTTTGAGTTTCTCAAGCGTTTCTTACTTCCAAACTGCCATATCTCGCGAACGGATTGACCAATCCGCACAATTTCTGTTGCATCTGAAAGTAGAAACTCGCCCGATTACAACACTATTCGTACTTTTCCCCTAGGCCGTTCTAGTTATTCGTTTCGAGCATCAGAACTGCGAAAATTTTGAGTTTCTCAAGCGTTTCTTACATCCAAACTGCCATATCTCGCGAACGGATTGACCAATCCGCACAATTTCTGTTGCATCTGAAAGTAGAAACTCGCCCGATTACAACACTATTCGTACTTTTCCCCTAGGCCGTTCTAGTTATTCGTTTCGAGCATCAGAACTGCGAAAATTTTGAGTTTCTCAAGCGTTTCTTACCTCCAAACTGCCATATCTCGCGAACGGATTGACCAATCCGCAAAATTTCTGTTGCATCTGAAAGTAGAAACTCGCCCGATTACAACACTATGCGTACTTTTCCCCTAGGCCGCCCTAGTTATTCGTTTCGAGCATCAGAACTCCAAAAATTTTGAGTTTCTCAAGCGTTTCTTACTTCCAAACTGCCATATCTCGCGAACGGATTGACCAATCCGCAAAATTTCTGTTGCATCTGAAAGTAGAAACTCGCCCGATTACAACGGTATGCGTACTTTTCCCCTAGGACGTTCTAGTTATTCGTTTCGAGCATCAGAACTGTGAAAATTTTGAGTTTCTCAAGCGTTTCTTACTTCCAAACTGCCATATCTCGCGAACGGATTGACCAATCCGCAAAATTTCTGTTGCATCTGAAAGTAGAAACTCGCCCGATTACAACACTATGCGTACTTTTCCCCTAGGCCGTTCTAGTTATTCGTTTCGACCATCAGAACTGCGAAAATTTTGAGTTTCTCAAGCGTTTCTTACCTCCAAACTGCCATATCTTGCGAACGGATTGACCAATCCGCAAAATTTCTGTTGCATCTGAAAGTAGAAACTCGCCCGATTACAACGGTGTGCGTACTTTTCCCCTAGGCCGTTCTAGTTATTCGTTTCGAGCATCAGAACTGCGAAAATTTTGAGTTTCTCGAACGTTTCTTACTTCCAAACTGCCATATCTCGCGAACGGATTGACCAATCCGCAAAATTTCTGTTGCATCTGAAAGTAGAAACTCGCCCGATTACAACACTATGCGCACTTTTCCCCTAGGCCGTTCTAGTTATTCGTTTCGAGCATCAGAACTGCGAAAATTTTGAGTTTCTCAAGCGTTTCTTACCTCCAAACTGCCATATCTCGCGAACGGATTGACCAATCCGCAAAATTTCTGTTGCATCTGAAAGTAGAAACTCGCCCGATTACAACGGTATGCGTACTTTTCCCCTAGGCCGTTCTAGTTATTCGTTTCGAGCATCAGATCTGCGAAAATTTTGAGTTTCTCAAGCGTTTCTTACATCCAAACTGCCATATCTCGCGAACGGATTTACCAATCCGCAAAATTTCTGTTGCATCTGAAAGTAGAAACTCGCCCGATTACAACTGTATGCGTACTTTTCCCCTAGCCGGTTCTAGTTATTCGTTTCGAGCAACAGAACTGCGAAAATTTTGAGTTTCTCAAGCGTTTCTTACTTCCAAACTGCCATATCTCGCGAACGGATTGACCAATCCGCACAATTTCTGTTGCATCTGAAAGTAGAAACTCGCCCGATTACAACACTATTCGTACTTTTCCCCTAGGCTGTTCTAGTTATTCGTTTCGAGCATCAGAACTGCGAAAATTTTGAGTTTCTCAAGCGTTTCTTACCTCCAAACTGCCATATCTCGCGAACGGATTGACCAATCCGCAAAATTTCTGTTGCATCTGAAAGTAGCAGCTCGCCCGATTACAACGGTGTGCGTACTTTTCCCCTAGGCCGTTCTAGTTATTCGTTTCGAGCATCAGAACTGCGAAAATTTTGAGTTTCTCAAGCGTTTCTTACATCCAAACTGCCATATCTCGCGAACGGATTGACCAATCCGCAAAATTTCTGTTGCATCTGAAAGTAGAAACTCGCCCGATTACAACAGTATGCGTACTTTTCCCCTAGGACGTTCTAGTTATTCGTTTCGAGCATCAGAACTGTGAAAATTTTGAGTTTCTCAAGCGTTTCTTACTTCCAAACTGCCATATCTCGCGAACGGATTGACCAATCCGCAAAATTTCTGTTGCATCTGAAAGTTGAAACTCGCCCGATTACAACGGTGTGCGTACTTTTCCCCTAGGCCGTTCTAGTTATTCGTTTCGAGCATCAGAACTGCGAAAATTTTGAGTTTCTCGAACGTTTCTTACTTCCAAACTGCCATATCTCGCGAACGGATTGATCAATCCGCAAAATTTCTGTTGCATCTGAAAGTAGAAACTCGCCCGATTACAACACTATGCGCACTTTTCCCCTAGGCCGTTCTAGTTATTCGTTTCGAGCATCAGATCTGCGAAAATTTTGAGTTTCTCAAGCGTTTCTTACATCCAAACTGCCATATCTCGCGAACGGATTTACCAATCCGCAAAATTTCTGTTGCATCTGAAAGTAGAAACTCGCCCGATTACAACGGTGTGCGTACTTTTCCCCTAGGCCGTTCTAGTTATTCGTTTCGAGCATCAGAACTGCGAAAATTTTGAGTTCTCGAACCATTCTTACTTCCAAACTGCCATATCTCGCGAACGGATTGACCAATCCGCAAAATTTCTGTTGCATCTGAAAGTAGAAACTCGCCCGATTACAACACTATGCGCACTTTTCCCCTAGGCCGTTCTTGTTATTCGTTTCGAGCATCAGAACTGCGAAAATTTTGAGTTTCTCAAGCGTTTCTTACCTCCAAACTGCCATATCTCGCGAACGGATTGACCAATCCGCAAAATTTCTGTTGCATCTGAAAGTAGAAACTCGCCCGATTACAACGGTATGCGTACTTTTCCCCTAGGCCGTTCTAGTTATTCGTTTCGAGCATCAGATCTGCGAAAATTTTGAGTTTCTCAAGCGTTTCTTACATCCAAACTGCCATATCTCGCGAACGGATTTACCAATCCGCAAAATTTCTGTTGCATCTGAAAGTAGAAACTCGCCCGATTACTACTGTATGCGTACTTTTCCCCTAGCCGGTTCTAGTTATTCGTTTCGAGCAACAGAACTGCGAAAATTTTGAGTTTCTCAAGCGTTTCTTACTTCCAAACTGCCATATCTCGCGAACGGATTGACCAATCCGCACAATTTCTGTTGCATCTGAAAGTAGAAACTCGCCCGATTACAACACTATTCGTACTTTTCCCCTAGGCCGTTCTAGTTATTCGTTTCGAGCATCAGAACTGCGAAAATTTTGAGTTTCTCAAGCGTTTCTTACATCCAAACTGCCATATCTCGCGAACGGATTGACCAATCCGCACAATTTCTGTTGCATCTGAAAGTAGAAACTCGCCCGATACAACACTATTCGTACTTTTCCCCTAGGCCGTTCTAGTTATTCGTTTCGAGCATCAGAACTGCGAAAATTTTGAGTTTCTCAAGCGTTTCTTACCTCCAAACTGCCATATCTCGCGAACGGATTGACCAATCCGCAAAATTTCTGTTGCATCTGAAAGTAGAAACTCGCCCGATTACAACACTATGCGTACTTTTCCCCTAGGCCGCCCTAGTTATTCGTTTCGAGCATCAGAACTCCAAAAATTTTGAGTTTCTCAAGCGTTTCTTACTTCCAAACTGCCATATCTCGCGAACGGATTGACCAATCCGCAAAATTTCTGTTGCATCTGAAAGTAGAAACTCGCCCGATTACAACGGTATGCGTACTTTTCCCCTAGGACGTTCTAGTTATTCGTTTCGAGCATCAGAACTGTGAAAATTTTGAGTTTCTCAAGCGTTTCTTACTTCCAAACTGCCATATCTCGCGAACGGATTGACCAATCCGCAAAATTTCTGTTGCATCTGAAAGTAGAAACTCGCCCGATTACAACACTATGCGTACTTTTCCCTAGGCCGTTCTAGTTATTCGTTTCGACCATCAGAACTGCGAAAATTTTGAGTTTCTCAAGCGTTTCTTACCTCCAAACTGCCATATCTTGCGAACGGATTGACCAATCCGCAAAATTTCTGTTGCATCTGAAAGTAGAAACTCGCCCGATTACAACGGTGTGCGTACTTTTCCCCTAGGCCGTTCTAGTTATTCGTTTCGAGCATCAGAACTGCGAAAATTTTGAGTTTCTCGAACGTTTCTTACTTCCAAACTGCCATATCTCGCGAACGGATTGACCAATCCGCAAAATTTCTGTTGCATCTGAAAGTTGAAACTCGCCCGATTACAACACTATGCGCACTTTTCCCCTAGGCCGTTCTAGTTATTCGTTCGAGCATCAGAACTCCAAAAATTTTGAGTTTCTCAAGCGTTTCTTACCTCCAAACTGCCATATCTTGCGAACGGATTGACCAATCCGCAAAATTTCTGTTGCATCTGAAAGTAGAAACTCGCCCGATTACAACAGTATGCGTACTTTTCCCCTAGGACGTTCTAGTTATTCGTTTCGAGCATCAGAACTGTGAAAATTTTGAGTTTCTCAAGCGTTTCTTACTTCCAAACTGCCATATCTCGCGAACGGATTGACCAATCCGCAAAATTTCTGTTGCATCTGAAAGTTGAAACTCGCCCGATTACAACGGTGTGCGTACTTTTCCCCTAGGCGTTCTAGTTATTCGTTTCGAGCATCAGAACTGCGAAAATTTGAGTTTCTCGAACGTTTCTTACTTCCAAACTGCCATATCTCGCGAACGGATTGATCAATCCGCAAAATTTCTGTTGCATCTGAAAGTAGAAACTCGCCCGATTACAACACTATGCGCACTTTTCCCCTAGGCCGTTCTAGTTATTCGTTTCGAGCATCAGATCTGCGAAAATTTTGAGTTTCTCAAGCGTTTCTTACATCCAAACTGCCATATCTCGCGAACGGATTTACCAATCCGCAAAATTTCTGTTGCATCTGAAAGTAGAAACTCGCCCGATTACAACGGTGTGCGTACTTTTCCCCTAGGCCGTTCTAGTTATTCGTTTCGAGCATCAGAACTGCGAAAATTTTGAGTTTCTCGAACCATTCTTACTTCCAAACTGCCATATCTCGCGAACGGATTGACCAATCCGCAAAATTTCTGTTGCATCTGAAAGTAGAAACTCGCCCGATTACAACACTATGCGCACTTTTCCCCTAGGCCGTTCTTGTTATTCGTTTCGAGCATCAGAACTGCGAAAATTTTGAGTTTCTCAAGCGTTTCTTACCTCCAAACTGCCATATCTCGCGAACGGATTGACCAATCCGCAAAATTTCTGTTGCATCTGAAAGTAGAAACTCGCCCGATTACAACGGTATGCGTACTTTTCCCCTAGGCCGTTCTAGTTATTCGTTTCGAGCATCAGATCTGCGAAAATTTTGAGTTTCTCAAGCGTTTCTTACATCCAAACTGCCATATCTCGCGAACGGATTTACCAATCCGCAAAATTTCTGTTGCATCTGAAAGTAGAAACTCGCCCGATTACTACTGTATGCGTACTTTTCCCCTAGCCGGTTCTAGTTATTCGTTTCGAGCAACAGAACTGCGAAAATTTTGAGTTTCTCAAGCGTTTCTTACTTCCAAACTGCCATATCTCGCGAACGGATTGACCAATCCGCACAATTTCTGTTGCATCTGAAAGTAGAAACTCGCCCGATTACAACACTATTCGTACTTTTCCCCTAGGCCGTTCTAGTTATTCGTTTCGAGCATCAGAACTGCGAAAATTTTGAGTTTCTCAAGCGTTTCTTACATCCAAACTGCCATATCTCGCGAACGGATTGACCAATCCGCACAATTTCTGTTGCATCTGAAAGTAGAAACTCGCCCGATTACAACACTATTCGTACTTTTCCCCTAGGCCGTTCTAGTTATTCGTTTCGAGCATCAGAACTGCGAAAATTTTGAGTTTCTCAAGCGTTTCTTACCTCCAAACTGCCATATCTCGCGAACGGATTGACCAATCCGCAAAATTTCTGTTGCATCTGAAAGTAGAAACTCGCCCGATTACAACACTATGCGTACTTTTCCCCTAGGCCGCCCTAGTTATTCGTTTCGAGCATCAGAACTCCAAAAATTTTGAGTTTCTCAAGCGTTTCTTACTTCCAAACTGCCATATCTCGCGAACGGATTGACCAATCCGCAAAATTTCTGTTGCATCTGAAAGTAGAAACTCGCCCGATTACAACGGTATGCGTACTTTTCCCCTAGGACGTTCTAGTTATTCGTTTCGAGCATCAGAACTGTGAAAATTTTGAGTTTCTCAAGCGTTTCTTACTTCCAAACTGCCATATCTCGCGAACGGATTGACCAATCCGCAAAATTTCTGTTGCATCTGAAAGTAGAAACTCGCCCGATTACAACACTATGCGTACTTTTCCCCTAGGCCGTTCTAGTTATTCGTTTCGACCATCAGAACTGCGAAAATTTTGAGTTTCTCAAGCGTTTCTTACCTCCAAACTGCCATATCTTGCGAACGGATTGACCAATCCGCAAAATTTCTGTTGCATCTGAAAGTAGAAACTCGCCCGATTACAACGGTGTGCGTACTTTTCCCCTAGGCCGTTCTAGTTATTCGTTTCGAGCATCAGAACTGCGAAAATTTTGAGTTTCTCGAACGTTTCTTACTTCCAAACTGCCATATCTCGCGAACGGATTGACCAATCCGCAAAATTTCTGTTGCATCTGAAAGTAGAAACTCGCCCGATTACAACACTATGCGCACTTTTCCCCTAGGCCGTTCTAGTTATTCGTTTCGAGCATCAGAACTGCGAAAATTTTGAGTTTCTCAAGCGTTTCTTACCTCCAAACTGCCATATCTCGCGAACGGATTGACCAATCCGCAAAATTTCTGTTGCATCTGAAAGTAGAAACTCGCCCGATTACAACGGTATGCGTACTTTTCCCCTAGGCCGTTCTAGTTATTCGTTTCGAGCATCAGATCTGCGAAAATTTTGAGTTTCTCAAGCGTTTCTTACATCCAAACTGCCATATCTCGCGAACGGATTTACCAATCCGCAAAATTTCTGTTGCATCTGAAAGTAGAAACTCGCCCGATTACAACTGTATGCGTACTTTTCCCCTAGCCGGTTCTAGTTATTCGTTTCGAGCAACAGAACTGCGAAAATTTTGAGTTTCTCAAGCGTTTCTTACTTCCAAACTGCCATATCTCGCGAACGGATTGACCAATCCGCACAATTTCTGTTGCATCTGAAAGTAGAAACTCGCCCGATTACAACACTATTCGTACTTTTCCCCTAGGCTGTTCTAGTTATTCGTTTCGAGCATCAGAACTGCGAAAATTTTGAGTTTCTCAAGCGTTTCTTACCTCCAAACTGCCATATCTCGCGAACGGATTGACCAATCCGCAAAATTTCTGTTGCATCTGAAAGTAGCAACTCGCCCGATTACAACGGTGTGCGTACTTTTCCCCTAGGCCGTTCTAGTTATTCGTTTCGAGCATCAGAACTGCGAAAATTTTGAGTTTCTCAAGCGTTTCTTACATCCAAACTGCCATATCTCGCGAACGGATTGACCAATCCGCAAAATTTCTGTTGCATCTGAAAGTAGAAACTCGCCCGATTACAACAGTATGCGTACTTTTCCCCTAGGACGTTCTAGTTATTCGTTTCGAGCATCAGAACTGTGAAAATTTTGAGTTTCTCAAGCGTTTCTTACTTCCAAACTGCCATATCTCGCGAACGGATTGACCAATCCGCAAAATTTCTGTTGCATCTGAAAGTTGAAACTCGCCCGATTACAACGGTGTGCGTACTTTTCCCCTAGGCCGTTCTAGTTATTCGTTTCGAGCATCAGAACTGCGAAAATTTTGAGTTTCTCGAACGTTTCTTACTTCCAAACTGCCATATCTCGCGAACGGATTGATCAATCCGCAAAATTTCTGTTGCATCTGAAAGTAGAAACTCGCCCGATTACAACAGTATGCGTACTTTTCCCCTAGGACGTTCTAGTTATTCGTTTCGAGCATCAGAACTGTGAAAATTTTGAGTTTCTCAAGCGTTTCTTACTTCCAAACTGCCATATCTCGCGAACGGATTGACCAATCCGCAAAATTTCTGTTGCATCTGAAAGTTGAAACTCGCCCGATTACAACGGTGTGCGTACTTTTCCCCTAGGCCGTTCTAGTTATTCGTTTCGAGCATCAGAACTGCGAAAATTTTGAGTTTCTCGAACGTTTCTTACTTCCAAACTGCCATATCTCGCGAACGGATTGATCAATCCGCAAAATTTCTGTTGCATCTGAAAGTAGAAACTCGCCCGATTACAACACTATGCGCACTTTTCCCCTAGGCCGTTCTAGTTATTCGTTTCGAGCATCAGAACTGCGAAAATTTTGAGTTTCTCAAGCGTTTCTTACCTCCAAACTGCCATATCTCGCGAACGGATTGACCAATCCGCAAAATTTCTGTTGCATCTGAAAGTAGAAACTCGCCCGATTACAACGGTATGCGTACTTTTCCCCTAGGCCGTTCTAGTTATTCGTTTCGAGCATCAGATCTGCGAAAATTTTGAGTTTCTCAAGCGTTTCTTACATCCAAACTGCCATATCTCGCGAACGGATTTACCAATCCGCAAAATTTCTGTTGCATCTGAAAGTAGAAACTCGCCCGATTACAACTGTATGCGTACTTTTCCCCTAGCCGGTTCTAGTTATTCGTTTCGAGCAACAGAACTGCGAAAATTTTGAGTTTCTCAAGCGTTTCTTACTTCCAAACTGCCATATCTCGCGAACGGATTGACCAATCCGCACAATTTCTGTTGCATCTGAAAGTAGAAACTCGCCCGATTACAACACTATTCGTATTTTTCCCCTAGGCTGTTCTAGTTATTCGTTTCGAGCATCAGAACTGCGAAAATTTTGAGTTTCTCAAGCGTTTCTTACATCCAAACTGCCATATCTCGCGAACGGATTGACCAATCCGCAAAATTTCTGTTGCATCTGAAAGTAGAAACTCGCCCGATTACAACGGTATGCGTACTTTTCCCCTAGGACGTTCTAGTTATTCGTTTCGAGCATCAGAACTGTGAAAATTTTGAGTTTCTCAAGCGTTTCTTACTTCCAAACTGCCATATCTCGCGAACGGATTGACCAATCCGCAAAATTTCTGTTGCATCTGAAAGTAGAAACTCGCCCGATTACAACACTATGCGTACTTTTCCCCTAGGCCGTTCTAGTTATTCGTTTCGACCATCAGAACTGCGAAAATTTTGAGTTTCTCAAGCGTTTCTTACCTCCAAACTGCCATATCTTGCGAACGGATTGACCAATCCGCAAAATTTCTGTTGCATCTGAAAGTAGAAACTCGCCCGATTACAACGGTGTGCGTACTTTTCCCCTAGGCCGTTCTAGTTATTCGTTTCGAGCATCAGAACTGCGGAAATTTTGAGTTTCTCGAACGTTTCTTACTTCCAAACTGCCATATCTCGCGAACGGATTGACCAATCCGCAAAATTTCTGTTGCATCTGAAAGTAGAAACTCGCCCGATTACAACACTATGCGCACTTTTCCCCTAGGCCGTTCTAGTTATTCGTTTCGAGCATCAGAACTGCGAAAATTTTGAGTTTCTCAAGCGTTTCTTACCTCCAAACTGCCATATCTCGCGAACGGATTGACCAATCCGCAAAATTTCTGTTGCATCTGAAAGTAGAAACTCGCCCGATTACAACGGTATGCGTACTTTTCCCCTAGGCCGTTCTAGTTATTCGTTTCGAGCATCAGATCTGCGAAAATTTTGAGTTTCTCAAGCGTTTCTTACATCCAAACTGCCATATCTCGCGAACGGATTTACCAATCCGCAAAATTTCTGTTGCATCTGAAAGTAGAAACTCGCCCGATTACAACTGTATGCGTACTTTTCCCCTAGCCGGTTCTAGTTATTCGTTTCGAGCAACAGAACTGCGAAAATTTTGAGTTTCTCAAGCGTTTCTTACTTCCAAACTGCCATATCTCGCGAACGGATTGACCAATCCGCACAATTTCTGTTGCATCTGAAAGTAGAAACTCGCCCGATTACAACACTATTCGTACTTTTCCCCTAGGCTGTTCTAGTTATTCGTTTCGAGCATCAGAACTGCGAAAATTTTGAGTTTCTCAAGCGTTTCTTACCTCCAAACTGCCATATCTCGCGAACGGATTGACCAATCCGCAAAATTTCTGTTGCATCTGAAAGTAGCAACTCGCCCGATTACAACGGTGTGCGTACTTTTCCCCTAGGCCGTTCTAGTTATTCGTTTCGAGCATCAGAACTGCGAAAATTTTGAGTTTCTCAAGCGTTTCTTACATCCAAACTGCCATATCTCGCGAACGGATTGACCAATCCGCAAAATTTCTGTTGCATCTGAAAGTAGAAACTCGCCCGATTACAACAGTATGCGTACTTTTCCCCTAGGACGTTCTAGTTATTCGTTTCGAGCATCAGAACTGTGAAAATTTTGAGTTTCTCAAGCGTTTCTTACTTCCAAACTGCCATATCTCGCGAACGGATTGACCAATCCGCAAAATTTCTGTTGCATCTGAAAGTTGAAACTCGCCCGATTACAACGGTGTGCGTACTTTTCCCCTAGGCCGTTCTAGTTATTCGTTTCGAGCATCAGAACTGCGAAAATTTTGAGTTTCTCGAACGTTTCTTACTTCCAAACTGCCATATCTCGCGAACGGATTGATCAATCCGCAAAATTTATGTTGCATCTGAAAGTAGAAACTCGCCCGATTACAACACTATGCGCACTTTTCCCCTAGGCCGTTCTAGTTATTCGTTTCGAGCATCAGAACTGCGAAAATTTTGAGTTTCTCAAGCGTTTCTTACCTCCAAACTGCCATATCTCGTGAACGGATTGACCAATCCGCAAAATTTCTGTTGCATCTGAAAGTAGAAACTCGCCCGATTACAACGGTATGCGTACTTTTCCCCTAGGCCGTTCTAGTTATTCGTTTCGAGCATCAGATCTGCGAAAATTTTGAGTTTCTCAAGCGTTTCTTACATCCAAACTGCCATATCTCGCGAACGGATTGACCAATCCGCAAAATTTCTGTTGCATCTGAAAGTAGAAACTCGCCCGATTACAACAGTATGCGTACTTTTCCCCTAGGACGTTCTAGTTATTCGTTTCGAGCATCAGAACTGTGAAAATTTTGAGTTTCTCAAGCGTTTCTTACTTCCAAACTGCCATATCTCGCGAACGGATTGACCAATCCGCAAAATTTCTGTTGCATCTGAAAGTAGAAACTCGCCCGTTTACAACGGTGTGCGTACTTTTCCCCTAGGCCGTTCTAGTTATTCGTTTCGACCATCAGAACTGCGAAAATTTTGAGTTTCTCAAGCGTTTCTTACCTCCAAACTGCCATATCTTGCGAACGGATTGACCAATCCGCAAAATTTCTGTTGCATCTGAAAGTAGAAACTCGCCCGATTACAACGGTGTGCGTACTTTTCCCCTAGGCCGTTCTAGTTATTCGTTTCGAGCATCAGAACTGCGAAAATTTTGAGTTTCTCGAACGTTTCTTACTTCCAAACTGCCATATCTCGCGAACGGATTGACCAATCCGCAAAATTTCTGTTGCATCTGAAAGTAGAAACTCGCCCGATTACAACACTATGCGCACTTTTCCCCTAGGCCGTTCTAGTTATTCGTTTCGAGCATCAGAACTGCGAAAATTTTGAGTTTCTCAAGCGTTTCTTACCTCCAAACTGCCATATCTCGCGAACGGATTGACCAATCCGCAAAATTTCTGTTGCATCTGAAAGTAGAAACTCGCCCGATTACAACGGTATGCGTACTTTTCCCCTAGGCCGTTCTAGTTATTCGTTTCGAGCATCAGATCTGCGAAAATTTTGAGTTTCTCAAGCGTTTCTTACATCCAAACTGCCATATCTCGCGAACGGATTTACCAATCCGCAAAATTTCTGTTGCATCTGAAAGTAGAAACTCGCCCGATTACAACTGTATGCGTACTTTTCCCCTAGCCGGTTCTAGTTATTCGTTTCGAGCAACAGAACTGCGAAAATTTTGAGTTTCTCAAGCGTTTCTTACTTCCAAACTGCCATATCTCGCGAACGGATTGACCAATCCGCACAATTTCTGTTGCATCTGAAAGTAGAAACTCGCCCGATTACAACACTATTCGTACTTTTCCCCTAGGCTGTTCTAGTTATTCGTTTCGAGCATCAGAACTGCGAAAATTTTGAGTTTCTCAAGCGTTTCTTACCTCCAAACTGCCATATCTCGCGAACGGATTGACCAATCCGCAAAATTTCTGTTGCATCTGAAAGTAGCAACTCGCCCGATTACAACGGTGTGCGTACTTTTCCCCTAGGCCGTTCTAGTTATTCGTTTCGAGCATCAGAACTGCGAAAATTTTGAGTTTCTCAAGCGTTTCTTACATCCAAACTGCCATATCTCGCGAACGGATTGACCAATCCGCAAAATTTCTGTTGCATCTGAAAGTAGAAACTCGCCCGATTACAACAGTATGCGTACTTTTCCCCTAGGACGTTCTAGTTATTCGTTTCGAGCATCAGAACTGTGAAAATTTTGAGTTTCTCAAGCGTTTCTTACTTCCAAACTGCCATATCTCGCGAACGGATTGACCAATCCGCAAAATTTCTGTTGCATCTGAAAGTTGAAACTCGCCCGATTACAACGGTGTGCGTACTTTTCCCCTAGGCCGTTCTAGTTATTCGTTTCGAGCATCAGAACTGCGAAAATTTTGAGTTTCTCGAACGTTTCTTACTTCCAAACTGCCATATCTCGCGAACGGATTGATCAATCCGCAAAATTTCTGTTGCATCTGAAAGTAGAAACTCGCCCGATTACAACAGTATGCGTACTTTTCCCCTAGGACGTTCTAGTTATTCGTTTCGAGCATCAGAACTGTGAAAATTTTGAGTTTCTCAAGCGTTTCTTACTTCCAAACTGCCATATCTCGCGAACGGATTGACCAATCCGCAAAATTTCTGTTGCATCTGAAAGTTGAAACTCGCCCGATTACAACGGTGTGCGTACTTTTCCCCTAGGCCGTTCTAGTTATTCGTTTCGAGCATCAGAACTGCGAAAATTTTGAGTTTCTCGAACGTTTCTTACTTCCAAACTGCCATATCTCGCGAACGGATTGATCAATCCGCAAAATTTCTGTTGCATCTGAAAGTAGAAACTCGCCCGATTACAACACTATGCGCACTTTTCCCCTAGGCCGTTCTAGTTATTCGTTTCGAGCATCAGAACTGCGAAAATTTTGAGTTTCTCAAGCGTTTCTTACCTCCAAACTGCCATATCTCGCGAACGGATTGACCAATCCGCAAAATTTCTGTTGCATCTGAAAGTAGAAACTCGCCCGATTACAACGGTATGCGTACTTTTCCCCTAGGCCGTTCTAGTTATTCGTTTCGAGCATCAGATCTGCGAAAATTTTGAGTTTCTCAAGCGTTTCTTACATCCAAACTGCCATATCTCGCGAACGGATTTACCAATCCGCAAAATTTCTGTTGCATCTGAAAGTAGAAACTCGCCCGATTACAACTGTATGCGTACTTTTCCCCTAGCCGGTTCTAGTTATTCGTTTCGAGCAACAGAACTGCGAAAATTTTGAGTTTCTCAAGCGTTTCTTACTTCCAAACTGCCATATCTCGCGAACGGATTGACCAATCCGCACAATTTCTGTTGCATCTGAAAGTAGAAACTCGCCCGATTACAACACTATTCGTATTTTTCCCCTAGGCTGTTCTAGTTATTCGTTTCGAGCATCAGAACTGCGAAAATTTTGAGTTTCTCAAGCGTTTCTTACATCCAAACTGCCATATCTCGCGAACGGATTGACCAATCCGCAAAATTTCTGTTGCATCTGAAAGTAGAAACTCGCCCGATTACAACGGTATGCGTACTTTTCCCCTAGGACGTTCTAGTTATTCGTTTCGAGCATCAGAACTGTGAAAATTTTGAGTTTCTCAAGCGTTTCTTACTTCCAAACTGCCATATCTCGCGAACGGATTGACCAATCCGCAAAATTTCTGTTGCATCTGAAAGTAGAAACTCGCCCGATTACAACACTATGCGTACTTTTCCCCTAGGCCGTTCTAGTTATTCGTTTCGACCATCAGAACTGCGAAAATTTTGAGTTTCTCAAGCGTTTCTTACCTCCAAACTGCCATATCTTGCGAACGGATTGACCAATCCGCAAAATTTCTGTTGCATCTGAAAGTAGAAACTCGCCCGATTACAACGGTGTGCGTACTTTTCCCCTAGGCCGTTCTAGTTATTCGTTTCGAGCATCAGAACTGCGGAAATTTTGAGTTTCTCGAACGTTTCTTACTTCCAAACTGCCATATCTCGCGAACGGATTGACCAATCCGCAAAATTTCTGTTGCATCTGAAAGTAGAAACTCGCCCGATTACAACACTATGCGCACTTTTCCCCTAGGCCGTTCTAGTTATTCGTTTCGAGCATCAGAACTGCGAAAATTTTGAGTTTCTCAAGCGTTTCTTACCTCCAAACTGCCATATCTCGCGAACGGATTGACCAATCCGCAAAATTTCTGTTGCATCTGAAAGTAGAAACTCGCCCGATTACAACGGTATGCGTACTTTTCCCCTAGGCCGTTCTAGTTATTCGTTTCGAGCATCAGATCTGCGAAAATTTTGAGTTTCTCAAGCGTTTCTTACATCCAAACTGCCATATCTCGCGAACGGATTTACCAATCCGCAAAATTTCTGTTGCATCTGAAAGTAGAAACTCGCCCGATTACAACTGTATGCGTACTTTTCCCCTAGCCGGTTCTAGTTATTCGTTTCGAGCAACAGAACTGCGAAAATTTTGAGTTTCTCAAGCGTTTCTTACTTCCAAACTGCCATATCTCGCGAACGGATTGACCAATCCGCACAATTTCTGTTGCATCTGAAAGTAGAAACTCGCCCGATTACAACACTATTCGTACTTTTCCCCTAGGCTGTTCTAGTTATTCGTTTCGAGCATCAGAACTGCGAAAATTTTGAGTTTCTCAAGCGTTTCTTACCTCCAAACTGCCATATCTCGCGAACGGATTGACCAATCCGCAAAATTTCTGTTGCATCTGAAAGTAGCAACTCGCCCGATTACAACGGTGTGCGTACTTTTCCCCTAGGCCGTTCTAGTTATTCGTTTCGAGCATCAGAACTGCGAAAATTTTGAGTTTCTCAAGCGTTTCTTACATCCAAACTGCCATATCTCGCGAACGGATTGACCAATCCGCAAAATTTCTGTTGCATCTGAAAGTAGAAACTCGCCCGATTACAACAGTATGCGTACTTTTCCCCTAGGACGTTCTAGTTATTCGTTTCGAGCATCAGAACTGTGAAAATTTTGAGTTTCTCAAGCGTTTCTTACTTCCAAACTGCCATATCTCGCGAACGGATTGACCAATCCGCAAAATTTCTGTTGCATCTGAAAGTTGAAACTCGCCCGATTACAACGGTGTGCGTACTTTTCCCCTAGGCCGTTCTAGTTATTCGTTTCGAGCATCAGAACTGCGAAAATTTTGAGTTTCTCGAACGTTTCTTACTTCCAAACTGCCATATCTCGCGAACGGATTGATCAATCCGCAAAATTTATGTTGCATCTGAAAGTAGAAACTCGCCCGATTACAACACTATGCGCACTTTTCCCCTAGGCCGTTCTAGTTATTCGTTTCGAGCATCAGAACTGCGAAAATTTTGAGTTTCTCAAGCGTTTCTTACCTCCAAACTGCCATATCTCGTGAACGGATTGACCAATCCGCAAAATTTCTGTTGCATCTGAAAGTAGAAACTCGCCCGATTACAACGGTATGCGTACTTTTCCCCTAGGCCGTTCTAGTTATTCGTTTCGAGCATCAGATCTGCGAAAATTTTGAGTTTCTCAAGCGTTTCTTACATCCAAACTGCCATATCTCGCGAACGGATTGACCAATCCGCAAAATTTCTGTTGCATCTGAAAGTAGAAACTCGCCCGATTACAACAGTATGCGTACTTTTCCCCTAGGACGTTCTAGTTATTCGTTTCGAGCATCAGAACTGTGAAAATTTTGAGTTTCTCAAGCGTTTCTTACTTCCAAACTGCCATATCTCGCGAACGGATTGACCAATCCGCAAAATTTCTGTTGCATCTGAAAGTAGAAACTCGCCCGTTTACAACGGTGTGCGTACTTTTCCCCTAGGCCGTTCTAGTTATTCGTTTCGAGCATCAGAACTGCGAAAATTTTGAGTTTCTCGAACGTTTCTTACTTCCAAACTGCCGTATCTCGCGAACGGATTGACCAATCCGC
Source organism: Ptiloglossa arizonensis (assembly GCF_051014685.1). NCBI lineage: Eukaryota > Metazoa > Arthropoda > Insecta > Hymenoptera > Colletidae > Ptiloglossa > Ptiloglossa arizonensis. The sequence continues at coordinate 63,966 of NW_027479134.1, forward strand.
AAAATTTCTGTTGCATCTGAAAGTAGAAACTCGCCCGATTACAACGGTATGCGTACTTTTCCCCTAGGCCGTTCTAGTTATTCGTTTCGAGCATCAGAACTGCGAAAATTTTGAGTTTCTCGAACCATTCTTACTTCCAAACTGCCATATCTCGCGAACGGATTGACCAATCCGCAAAATTTCTGTTGCATCTGAAAGTAGAAACTCGCCCGATTACAACACTATGCGCACTTTTCCCCTAGGCCGTTCTAGTTATTCGTTTCGAGCATCAGAACTGCGAAAATTTTGAGTTTCTCAAGCGTTTCTTACCTCCAAACTGCCATATCTCGCGAACGGATTGACCAATCCGCAAAATTTCTGTTGCATCTGAAAGTAGAAACTCGCCCGATTACAACGGTATGCGTACTTTTCCCCTAGGCCGTTCTAGTTATTCGTTTCGAGCATCAGATCTGCGAAAATTTTGAGTTTCTCAAGCGTTTCTTACATCCAAACTGCCATATCTCGCGAACGGATTTACCAATCCGCAAAATTTCTGTTGCATCTGAAAGTAGAAACTCGCCCGATTACAACTGTATGCGTACTTTTCCCCTAGCCGGTTCTAGTTATTCGTTTCGAGCAACAGAACTGCGAAAATTTTGAGTTTCTCAAGCGTTTCTTACTTCCAAACTGCCATATCTCGCGAACGGATTGACCAATCCGCACAATATCTGTTGCATCTGAAAGTAGAAACTCGCCCGATTACAACACTATTCGTACTTTTCCCCTAGGCTGTTCTAGTTATTCGTTTCGAGCATCAGAACTGCGAAAATTTTGAGTTTCTCAAGCGTTTCTTACATCCAAACTGCCATATCTCGCGAACGGATTGACCAATCCGCAAAATTTCTGTTGCATCTGAAAGTAGAAACTCGCCCGATTACAACGGTATGCGTACTTTTCCCCTAGGACGTTCTAGTTATTCGTTTCGAGCATCAGAACTGTGAAAATTTTGAGTTTCTCAAGCGTTTCTTACTTCCAAACTGCCATATCTCGCGAACGGATTGACCAATCCGCAAAATTTCTGTTGCATCTGAAAGTAGAAACTCACCCGATTACAACACTATGCGTACTTTTCCCCTAGGCCGTTCTAGTTATTCGTTTCGACCATCAGAACTGCGAAAATTTTGAGTTTCTCAAGCGTTTCTTACCTCCAAACTGCCATATCTCGCGAACGGATTAACCAATCCGCAAAATTTCTGTTGCATCTGAAAGTAGAAACTCGCCCGATTACAACGGTGTGCGTACTTTTCCCCTAGGCCGTTCTAGTTATTCGTTTCGAGCATCAGAACTGCGAAAATTTTGATTTTTTTGGAACGTTTCTTACATCCAAACTGCCATATCTCGCGAACGGATTGACCAATCCGCACAATTTCTGTTGCATCTGAAAGTAGAAACTCGCCCGATTACAACACTATTCGTACTTTTCCCCTAGGCTGTTCTAGTTATTCGTTTCGAGCATCAGAACTGCGAAAATTTTGAGTTTCTCAAGCGTTTCTTACATCCAAACTGCCATATCTCGCGAACGGATTGACCAATCCGCACAATTTCTGTTGCATCTGAAAGTAGAAACTCGCCCGATTACAAAACTATTCGTACTTTTCCCCTAGGCCGTTCTAGTTATTCGTTTCGAGCATCAGAACTGTGAAAATTTTGAGTTTCTCAAGCGTTTCTTACTTCCAAACTGCCATATCTCGCGAACGGATTGACCAATCCGCAAAATTTCTGTTGCATCTGAAAGTTGAAACTCGCCCGATTACAACGGTGTGCGTACTTTTCCCCTAGGCCGTTCTAGTTATTCGTTTCGAGCATCAGAACTGCGAAAATTTTGAGTTTCTCGAACGTTTCTTACTTCCAAACTGCCATATCTCGCGAACGGATTGACCAATCCGCACAATATCTGTTGCATCTGAAAGTAGAAACTCGCCCGATTACAACACTATTCGTACTTTTCCCCTAGGCTGTTCTAGTTATTCGTTTCGAGCATCAGAACTGCGAAAATTTTGAGTTTCTCAAGCGTTTCTTACATCCAAACTGCCATATCTCGCGAACGGATTGACCAATCCGCAAAATTTCTGTTGCATCTGAAAGTAGAAACTCGCCCAATTACAACGGTATGCGTACTTTTCCCCTAGGACGTTCTAGTTATTCGTTTCGAGCATCAGAACTGTGAAAATTTTGAGTTTCTCAAGCGTTTCTTACTTCCAAACTGCCATATCTCGCGAACGGATTGACCAATCCGCAAAATTTCTGTTGCATCTGAAAGTAGAAACTCGCCCGATTACAACACTATGCGTACTTTTCCCCTAGGCCGTTCTAGTTATTCGTTTCGACCATCAGAACTGCGAAAATTTTGAGTTTCTCAAGCGTTTCTTACCTCCAAACTGCCATATCTCGCGAACGGATTGACCAATCCGCAAAATTTCTGTTGCATCTGAAAGTAGAAACTCGCCCGATTACAACGGTATGCGTACTTTTCCCCTAGGCCGTTCTAGTTATTCGTTTCGAGCATCAGATCTGCGAAAATTTTGAGTTTCTCAAGCGTTTCTTACATCCAAACTGCCATATCTCGCGAACGGATTTACCAATCCGCAAAATTTCTGTTGCATCTGAAAGTAGAAACTCGCCCGATTACAACTGTATGCGTACTTTTCCCCTAGCCGGTTCTAGTTATTCGTTTCGAGCAACAGAACTGCGAAAATTTTGAGTTTCTCAAGCGTTTCTTACTTCCAAACTGCCATATCTCGCGAACGGATTGACCAATCCGCACAATATCTGTTGCATCTGAAAGTAGAAACTCGCCCGATTACAACACTATTCGTACTTTTCCCCTAGGCTGTTCTAGTTATTCGTTTCGAGCATCAGAACTGCGAAAATTTTGAGTTTCTCAAGCGTTTCTTACATCCAAACTGCCATATCTCGCGAACGGATTGACCAATCCGCAAAATTTCTGTTGCATCTGAAAGTAGAAACTCGCCCAATTACAACGGTATGCGTACTTTTCCCCTAGGACGTTCTAGTTATTCGTTTCGAGCATCAGAACTGTGAAAATTTTGAGTTTCTCAAGCGTTTCTTACTTCCAAACTGCCATATCTCGCGAACGGATTGACCAATCCGCAAAATTTCTGTTGCATCTGAAAGTAGAAACTCGCCCGATTACAACACTATGCGTACTTTTCCCCTAGGCCGTTCTAGTTATTCGTTTCGACCATCAGAACTGCGAAAATTTTGAGTTTCTCAAGCGTTTCTTACCTCCAAACTGCCATATCTCGCGAACGGATTAACCAATCCGCAAAATTTCTGTTGCATCTGAAAGTAGAAACTCGCCCGATTACAACGGTGTGCGTACTTTTCCCCTAGGCCGTTCTAGTTATTCGTTTCGAGCATCAGAACTGCGAAAATTTTGATTTTTTTGGAACGTTTCTTACATCCAAACTGCCATATCTCGCGAACGGATTGACCAATCCGCACAATTTCTGTTGCATCTGAAAGTAGAAACTCGCCCGATTACAACACTATTCGTACTTTTCCCCTAGGCCGTTCTAGTTATTCGTTTCGAGCATCAGAACTGCGAAAATTTTGAGTTTCTCAAGCGTTTCTTACATCCAAACTGCCATATCTCGCGAACGGATTGACCAATCCGCACAATTTCTGTTGCATCTGAAAGTAGAAACTCGCCCGATTACAAAACTATTCGTACTTTTCCCCTAGGCCGTTCTAGTTATTCGTTTCGAGCATCAGAACTGCGAAAATTTTGAGTTTCTCAAGCGTTTCTTACCTCCAAACTGCCATATCTCGCGAACGGATTGACCAATCCGCAAAATTTCTGTTGCATCTGAAAGTAGAAACTCGCCCGATTACAACGGTATGCGTACTTTTCCCCTAGGACGTTCTAGTTATTCGTTTCGAGCATCAGAACTGTGAAAATTTTGAGTTTCTCAAGCGTTTCTTACTTCCAAACTGCCATATCTCGCGAACGGATTGACCAATCCGCAAAATTTCTGTTGCATCTGAAAGTTGAAACTCGCCCGATTACAACGGTGTGCGTACTTTTCCCCTAGGCCGTTCTAGTTATTCGTTTCGAGCATCAGAACTGCGAAAATTTTGAGTTTCTCGAACGTTTCTTACTTCCAAACTGCCATATCTCGCGAACGGATTGATCAATCCGCAAAATTTCTGTGGCATCTGAAAGTAGAAACTCGCCCGATTACAACACTATGCGCACTTTTCCCCTAGGCCGTTCTAGTTATTCGTTTCGAGCATCAGAACTGTGAAAATTTTGAGTTTCTCAAGCGTTTCTTACTTCCAAACTGCCATATCTCGCGAACGGATTGACCAATCCGCAAAATTTCTGTTGCATCTGAAAGTTGAAACTCGCCCGATTACAACGGTGTGCGTACTTTTCCCCTAGGCCGTTCTAGTTATTCGTTTCGAGCATCAGAACTGCGAAAATTTTGAGTTTCTCGAACGTTTCTTACTTCCAAACTGCCATATCTCGCGAACGGATTGATCAATCCGCAAAATTTCTGTTGCATCTGAAAGTAGAAACTCGCCCGATTACAACACTATGCGCACTTTTCCCCTAGGCCGTTCTAGTTATTCGTTTCGAGCATCAGAACTGCGAAAATTTTGAGTTTCTCAAGCGTTTCTTACCTCCAAACTGCCATATCTCGCGAACGGATTGACCAATCCGCAAAATTTCTGTTGCATCTGAAAGTAGAAACTCGCCCGATTACAACGGTATGCGTACTTTTCCCCTAGGCCGTTCTAGTTATTCGTTTCGAGCATCAGATCTGCGAAAATTTTGAGTTTCTCAAGCGTTTCTTACATCCAAACTGCCATATCTCGCGAACGGATTTACCAATCCGCAAAATTTCCGTTGCATCTGAAAGTAGAAACTCGCCCGATTACAACTGTATGCGTACTTTTCCCCTAGCCGGTTCTAGTTATTCGTTTCGAGCAACAGAACTGCGAAAATTTTGAGTTTCTCAAGCGTTTCTTACTTCCAAACTGCCATATCTCGCGAACGGATTGACCAATCCGCACAATTTCTGTTGCATCTGAAAGTAGAAACTCGCCCGATTACAACACTATTCGTACTTTTCCCCTAGGCTGTTCTAGTTATTCGTTTCGAGCATCAGAACTGCGAAAATTTTGAGTTTCTCAAGCGTTTCTTACATCCAAACTGCCATATCTCGCGAACGGATTGACCAATCCGCAAAATTTCTGTTGCATCTGAAAGTAGAAACTCGCCCGATTACAACGGTATGCGTACTTTTCCCCTAGGACGTTCTAGTTATTCGTTTCGTGCATCAGAACTGTGAAAATTTTGAGTTTCTCAAGCGTTTCTTACTTCCAAACTGCCATATCTCGCGAACGGATTGACCAATCCGCAAAATTTCTGTTGCATCTGAAAGTAGAATCTCGCCCGATTACAACACTATGCGTACTTTTCCCCTAGGCCGTTCTAGTTATTCGTTTCGACCATCAGAACTGCGAAAATTTTGAGTTTCTCAAGCGTTTCTTACCTCCAAACTGCCATATCTCGCGAACGGATTGACCAATCCGCAAAATTTCTGTTGCATCTGAAAGTAGAAACTCGCCCGATTACAACGGTGTGCGTACTTTTCCCCTAGGCCGTTCTAGTTATTCGTTTCGAGCATCAGAACTGCGAAAATTTTGAGTTTCTCGAACGTTTCTTACATCCAAACTGCCATATCTCGCGAACGGATTGACCAATCCGCACAATTTCTGTTGCATGTAAAAGTAGAAACTCGCCCGATTACATCACTATTCGTACTTTTCCCCTAGGCCGTTCTAGTTATTCGTTTCGAGCATCAGAACTGCGAAAATTTTGAGTTTCTCAAGCGTTTCTTACATCCAAACTGCCATATCTCGCGAACGGATTGACCAATCCGCACAATTTCTGTTGCATCTGAAAGTAGAAACTCGCCCGATTACAAAACTATTCGTACTTTTCCCCTAGGCCGTTCTAGTTATTCGTTTCGAGCATCAGAACTGCGAAAATTTTGAGTTTCTCAAGCGTTTCTTACCTCCAAACTGCCATATCTCGCGAACGGATTGACCAATCCGCAAAATTTCTGTTGCATCTGAAAGTAGAAACTCGCCCGATTACAACGGTATGCGTACTTTTCCCCTAGGACGTTCTAGTTATTCGTTTCGAGCATCAGAACTGTGAAAATTTTGAGTTTCTCAAGCGTTTCTTACTTCCAAACTGCCATATCTCGCGAACGGATTGACCAATCCGCAAAATTTCTGTTGCATCTGAAAGTTGAAACTCGCCCGATTACAACGGTGTGCGTACTTTTCCCCTAGGCCGTTCTAGTTATTCGTTTCGAGCATCAGAACTGCGAAAATTTTGAGTTTCTCAAGCGTTTCTTACCTCCAAACTGCCATATCTCGCGAACGGATTGACCAATCCGCACAATTTCTGTTGCATCTGAAAGTAGAAACTCGCCCGATTACAAAACTATTCGTACTTTTCCCCTAGGCCGTTCTAGTTATTCGTTTCGAGCATCAGAACTGTGAAAATTTTGAGTTTCTCAAGCGTTTCTTACCTCCAAACTGCCATATCTCGCGAACGGATTGACCAATCCGCAAAATTTCTGTTGCATCTGAAAGTAGAAACTCGCCCGATTACAACGGTATGCGTACTTTTCCCCTAGGACGTTCTAGTTATTCGTTTCGAGCATCAGAACTGTGAAAATTTTGAGTTTCTCAAGCGTTTCTTACTTCCAAACTGCCATATCTCGCGAACGGATTGACCAATCCGCAAAATTTCTGTTGCATCTGAAAGTCGAAACTCGCCCGATTACAACGGTGTGCGTACTTTTCCCCTAGGCCGTTCTAGTTATTCGTTTCGAGCATCAGAACTGCGAAAATTTTGAGTTTCTCGAACGTTTCTTACTTCCAAACTGCCATATCTCGCGAACGGATTGATCAATCCGCAAAATTTCTGTGGCATCTGAAAGTAGAAACTCGCCCGATTACAACACTATGCGCACTTTTCCCCTAGGCCGTTCTAGTTATTCGTTTCGAGCATCAGAACTGTGAAAATTTTGAGTTTCTCAAGCGTTTCTTACTTCCAAACTGCCATATCTCGCGAACGGATTGACCAATCCGCAAAATTTCTGTTGCATCTGAAAGTTGAAACTCGCCCGATTACAACGGTGTGCGTACTTTTCCCCTAGGCCGTTCTAGTTATTCGTTTCGAGCATCAGAACTGCGAAAATTTTGAGTTTCTCGAACGTTTCTTACTTTCAAACTGCCATATCTCGCGAACGGATTGATCAATCCGCAAAATTTCTGTTGCATCTGAAAGTAGAAACTCGCCCGATTACAACACTATGCGCACTTTTCCCCTAGGCCGTTCTAGTTATTCGTTTCGAGCATCAGAACTGCGAAAATTTTGAGTTTCTCAAGCGTTTCTTACCTCCAAACTGCCATATCTCGCGAACGGATTGACCAATCCGCAAAATTTCTGTTGCATCTGAAAGTAGAAACTCGCCCGATTACAACGGTATGCGTACTTTTCCCCTAGGCCGTTCTAGTTATTCGTTTCGAGCATCAGATCTGCGAAAATTTTGAGTTTCTCAAGCGTTTCTTACATCCAAACTGCCATATCTCGCGAACGGATTTACCAATCCGCAAAATTTCTGTTGCATCTGAAAGTAGAAACTCGCCCGATTACAACTGTATGCGTACTTTTCCCCTAGCCGGTTCTAGTTATTCGTTTCGAGCAACAGAACTGCGAAAATTTTGAGTTTCTCAAGCGTTTCTTACTTCCAAACTGCCATATCTCGCGAACGGATTGACCAATCCGCACAATTTCTGTTGCATCTGAAAGTAGAAACTCGCCCGATTACAACACTATTCGTACTTTTCCCCTAGGCTGTTCTAGTTATTCGTTTCGAGCATCAGAACTGCGAAAATTTTGAGTTTCTCAAGCGTTTCTTACATCCAAACTGCCATATCTCGCGAACGGATTGACCAATCCGCAAAATTTCTGTTGCATCTGAAAGTAGAAACTCGCCCGATTACAACGGTATGCGTACTTTTCCCCTAGGACGTTCTAGTTATTCGTTTCGAGCATCAGAACTGTGAAAATTTTGAGTTTCTCAAGCGTTTCTTACTTCCAAACTGCCATATCTCGCGAACGGATTGACCAATCCGCAAAATTTCTGTTGCATCTGAAAGTAGAAACTCGCCCGATTACAACACTATGCGTACTTTTCCCCTAGGCCGTTCTAGTTATTCGTTTCGACCATCAGAACTGCGAAAATTTTGAGTTTCTCAAGCGTTTCTTACCTCCAAACTGCCATATCTCGCGAACGGATTGACCAATCCGCAAAATTTCTGTTGCATCTGAAAGTAGAAACTCGCCCGATTACAACACTATTCGTACTTTTCCCCTAGGCCGTTCTAGTTATTCGTTTCGAGCATCAGAACTGCGAAAATTTTGAGTTTCTCAAGCGTTTCTTACATCCAAACTGCCATATCTCGCGAACGGATTGACCAATCCGCACAATTTCTGTTGCATCTGAAAGTAGAAACTCGCCCGATTACAAAACTATTCGTACTTTTCCCCTAGGCCGTTCTAGTTATTCGTTTCGAGCATCAGAACTGCGAAAATTTTGAGTTTCTCAAGCGTTTCTTACCTCCAAACTGCCATATCTCGCGAACGGATTGACCAATCCGCAAAATTTCTGTTGCATCTGAAAGTAGAAACTCGCCCGATTACAACGGTATGCGTACTTTTCCCCTAGGACGTTCTAGTTATTCGTTTCGAGCATCAGAACTGTGAAAATTTTGAGTTTCTCAAGCGTTTCGTACTTCCAAACTGCCATATCTCGCGAACGGATTGACCAATCCGCAAAATTTCTGTTGCATCTGAAAGTTGAAACTCGCCCGATTACAACGGTGTGCGTACTTTTCCCCTAGGCCGTTCTAGTTATTCGTTTCGAGCATCAGAACTGCGAAAATTTTGAGTTTCTCGAACGTTTCTTACTTCCAAACTGCCATATCTCGCGAACGGATTGATCAATCCGCAAAATTTCTGTTGCATCTGAAAGTAGAAACTCGCCCGATTACAACACTATGCGCACTTTTCCCCTAGGCCGTTCTAGTTATTCGTTTCGAGCATCAGAACTGCGAAAATTTTGAGTTTCTCAAGCGTTTCTTACCTCCAAACTGCCATATCTCGCGAACGGATTGACCAATCCGCAAAATTTCTGTTGCATCTGAAAGTAGAAACTCGCCCGATTACAACGGTATGCGTACTTTTCCCCTAGGCCGTTCTAGTTATTCGTTTCGAGCATCAGATCTGCGAAAATTTTGAGTTTCTCAAGCGTTTCTTACATCTAAACTGCCATATCTCGCGAACGGATTGACCAATCCGCAAAATTTCTGTTGCATCTGAAAGTAGAAACTCGCCCGATTACAACAGTATGCGTACTTTTCCCCTAGGACGTTCTAGTTATTCGTTTCGAGCATCAGAACTGTGAAAATTTGAGTTTCTCAAGCGTTTCTTACTTCCAAACTGCCATATCTCGCGAACGGATTGACCAATCCGCAAAATTTCTGTTGCATCTGAAAGTTGAAACTCGCCCGATTACAACGGTGTGCGTACTTTTCCCCTAGGCCGTTCTAGTTATTCGTTTCGAGCATCAGAACGGCGAAAATTTTGAGTTTCTCGTACGTTTCTTACTTCCAAACTGCCATATCTCGCGAACGGATTGATCAATCCGCAAAATTTCTGTTGCATCTGAAAGTAGAAACTCGCCCGATTACAACACTATGCGCACTTTTCCCCTAGGCCGTTCTAGTTATTCGTTTCGAGCATCAGAACTGCGAAAATTTTGAGTTTCTCAAGCGTTTCTTACATCCAAACTGCCATATCTCGCGAACGGATTGACCAATCCGCAAAATTTCTGTTGCATCTGAAAGTAGAAACTCGCCCGATTACAACAGTATGGGTACTTTTCCCCTAGGACGTTCTAGTTATTCGTTTCGAGCATCAGAACTGTGAAAATTTTGAGTTTCTCAAGCGTTTCTTACTTCCAAACTGCCATATCTCGCGAACGGATTGACCAATCCGCAAAATTTCTGTTGCATCTGAAAGTAGAAACTCGCCCGATTACAACACTATGCGTACTTTTCCCCTAGGCCGTTCTAGTTATTCGTTTCGACCATCAGAACTGCGAAAATTTTGAGTTTCTCAAGTGTTTCTTACCTCCAAACTGCCATATCTCGCGAACGGATTGACCAATCCGCAAAATTTCTGTTGCATCTGAAAGTAGAAACTCGCCCGATTACAACGGTGTGCATACTTTTCCCCTAGGCCGTTCTAGTTATTCGTTTCGAGCATCAGAACTGCGAAAATTTTGAGTTTCTCGAACGTTTCTTACTTCCAAACTGCCATATCTCGCGAACGGATTGACCAATCAGCAAAATTTCTGTTGCATCTGAAAGTAGAAACTCGCCCGATTACAACACTATGCGCACTTTTCCCCTAGGCCGTTCTAGTTATTCGTTTCGAGCATCAGAACTGCGAAAATTTTGAGTTTTTCAAGCGTTTCTTACCTCCAAACTGCCATATCTCGCGAACGGATTGACCAATCCGCAAAATTTCTGTTGCATCTGAAAGTAGAAACTCGCCCGATTACAACACTATGCGCACTTTTCCCCTAGGCCGTTCTAGTTATTCGTTTCGAGCATCAGAACTGCGAAAATTTTGAGTTTCTCAAGCGTTTCTTACCTCCAAACTGCCATATCTCGCGAACGGATTGACCAATCCGCAAAATTTCTGTTGCATCTGAAAGTAGAAACTCGCCCGATTACAACGGTATGCGTACTTTTCCCCTAGGCCGTTCTAGTTATTCGTTTCCAGCATCAGATCTGCGAAAATTTTGAGTTCCTCAAGCGTTTCTTACATCCAAACTGCCATATCTCGCGAACGGATTTACCAATCCGCAAAATTTCTGTTGCATCTGAAAGTAGAAACTCGCCCGATTACAACTGTATGCGTACTTTTCCCCTAGCCCGTTCTAGTTATTCGTATCGAGCAACAGAACTGCGAAAATTTGGAGTTTCTCAAGCGTTTCTTACATCCAAACTGCATTATCTCGCGAACGGATTGACCAATCCGCACAATTTCTGTTGCATCTGAAAGTAGAAACTCGCCCGATTACAACACTATTCGTACTTTTTCCCTAGGCTGTTCTAGTTATTCGTTTCGAGCATCAGAACTGCGAAAATTTTGAGTTTCTCAAGCGTTTCTTACCTCCAAACTGCCATATCTCGCGAACGGATTGACCAAGCCGCAAAATTTCTGTTGCATCTGAAAGTAGAAACTCGCCCGATTACAACACTATGCGCACTTTTCCCCTAGGCCGTTCTAGTTATTCGTTTCGAGCATCAGAACTGCGAAAATTTTGAGTTTCTCAAGCGTTTCTTACATCCAAACTGCCATATCTCGCGAACGGATTGACCAATCCGCAAAATTTCTGTTGCATCTGAAAGTAGAAACTCGCCCGATTACAACGGTATGCGTACTTTTCCCCTAGGCCTTTCTAGTTATTCGTTTCGAGCATCAGAACTGCGAAAATTTTGAGTTTCTCAAGCGTTTCTTACATCCAAACTGCCATATCTCGCGAACGGATTGACCAATCCGCACAATTTCTGTTGCATCTGAAAGTAGAAACTCGCCCGATTACAACACTATTCGTACTTTTCCCCTAGGCCGTTTTAGTTATTCGTTTCGAGCATCAGAACTGCGAAAATTTTGAGTTTCTCAAGCGTTTCTTACCTCCAAACTGCCATATCTCGCGAACGGATTGACCAATCCGCAAAATTTCTGTTGCATCTGAAAGTAGAAACTCGCCCGATTACAACACTATGCGTACTTTTCCCCTAGGCCGCCCTAGTTATTCGTTTCGAGCATCAGAACTGCAAAAATTTTGAGTTTCTCAAGCGTTTCTTACTTCCAAACTGCCATATCTCGCGAACGGATTGACCAATTCGCAAAATTTCTGTTGCATCTGAAAGTAGAAACTCGCCCGATTACAACGGTATGCGTACTTTTCCCCTAGGACGTTCTAGTTATTCGTTTCGAGCATCAGAACTGTGAAAATTTTGAGTTTCTCAAGCGTTCCTTACTTCCAAACTGCCATATCTCGCGAACGGATTGACCAATCCGCAAAATTTCTGTTGCATCTGAAAGTAGAAACTCGCCCGATTACAACACTATGCGTACTTTTCCCCTAGGCCGTTTTAGTTATTCGTTTCGAGCATCAGAACTGCGAAAATTTTGAGTTTCTCAAGCGTTTCTTACCTCCAAACTGCCATATCTCGCGAACGGATTGACCAATCCGCAAAATTTCTGTTGCATCTGAAAGTAGAAACTCGCCCGATTACAACTGTATGCGTACTTTTCCCCTAGCCGGTTCTAGTTATTCGTTTCGAGCAACAGAACTGCGAAAATTTTGAGTTTCTCAAGCGTTTCTTACTTCCAAACTGTCATATCTCGCGAACGGATTGACCAATCCGCACAATTTCTGTTGCATCTGAAAGTAGAAACTCGCCCGATTACAACACTATTCGTACTTTTCCCCTAGGCTGTTCTAGTTATTCGTTTCGAGCATCAGAACTGCGAAAATTTTGAGTTTCTCAAGCGTTTCTTACATCCAAACTGCCATATCTCGCGAACGGATTGACCAATCCGCAAAATTTCTGTTGCATCTGAAAGTAGCAACTCGCCCGATTACAACAGTATGCGTACTTTTCCCCTAGGCCGTTCTAGTTATTCGTTTCGAGCATCAGAACTGCGAAAATTTTGAGTTTCTCGAGCGTTTCTTACCTCCAAACTGCCATATCTCGCGAACGGATTGACCAATCCGCAAAATTTCTGTTGCATCTGAAAGTAGAAACCAGCCCGATTACATCGGTATGCGTACTTTTCCCCTAGGCCGTTCTAGTTATTCGTTTCGAGCATCAGAACTGCGAAAATTTTGAGTTTCTCAAGCGTTTCTTACATCCAAACTGCCATATCTCGCGAACGGATTGACCAATCCGCAAAATTTCTGTTGCATCTGAAAGTAGAAACTCGCCCGATTACAACGGTATGCGTACTTTTCCCCTAGGCCTTTCTAGTTATTCGTTTCGAGCATCAGAACTGCGAAAATTTTGAGTTTCTCAAGCGTTTCTTACATCCAAACTGCCATATCTCGCGAACGGATTGACCAATCCGCACAATTTCTGTTGCATCTGAAAGTAGAAACTCGCCCGATTACAACACTATTCGTACTTTTCCCCTAGGCCGTTTTAGTTATTCGTTTCGAGCATCAGAACTGCGAAAATTTTGAGTTTCTCAAGCGTTTCTTACCTCCAAACTGCCATATCTCGCGAACGGATTGACCAATCCGCAAAATTTCTGTTGCATCTGAAAGTAGAAACTCGCCCGATTACAACACTATGCGTACTTTTCCCCTAGGCCGCCCTAGTTATTCGTTTCGAGCATCAGAACTGCAAAAATTTTGAGTTTCTCAAGCGTTTCTTACTTCCAAACTGCCATATCTCGCGAACGGATTGACCAATTCGCAAAATTTCTGTTGCATCTGAAAGTAGAAACTCGCCCGATTACAACGGTATGCATACTTTTCCCCTAGGACGTTCTAGTTATTCGTTTCGAGCATCAGAACTGTGAAAATTTTGAGTTTCTCAAGCGTTCCTTACTTCCAAACTGCCATATCTCGCGAACGGATTGACCAATCCGCAAAATTTCTGTTGCATCTGAAAGTAGAAACTCGCCCGATTACAACACTATGCGTACTTTTCCCCTAGGCCGTTTTAGTTATTCGTTTCGAGCATCAGAACTGCGAAAATTTTGAGTTTCTCAAGCGTTTCTTACCTCCAAACTGCCATATCTCGCGAACGGATTGACCAATCCGCAAAATTTCTGTTGCATCTGAAAGTAGAAACTCGCCCGATTACAACTGTATGCGTACTTTTCCCCTAGCCGGTTCTAGTTATTCGTTTCGAGCAACAGAACTGCGAAAATTTTGAGTTTCTCAAGCGTTTCTTACTTCCAAACTGTCATATCTCGCGAACGGATTGACCAATCCGCACAATTTCTGTTGCATCTGAAAGTAGAAACTCGCCCGATTACAACACTATTCGTACTTTTCCCCTAGGCTGTTCTAGTTATTCGTTTCGAGCATCAGAACTGCGAAAATTTTGAGTTTCTCAAGCGTTTCTTACATCCAAACTGCCATATCTCGCGAACGGATTGACCAATCCGCAAAATTTCTGTTGCATCTGAAAGTAGCAACTCGCCCGATTACAACAGTATGCGTACTTTTCCCCTAGGCCGTTCTAGTTATTCGTTTCGAGCATCAGAACTGCGAAAATTTTGAGTTTCTCGAGCGTTTCTTACCTCCAAACTGCCATATCTCGCGAACGGATTGACCAATCCGCAAAATTTCTGTTGCATCTGAAAGTAGAAACCAGCCCGATTACATCGGTATGCGTACTTTTCCCCTAGGCCGTTCTAGTTATTCGTTTCGAGCATCAGAACTGCGAAAATTTTGAGTTTCTCAAGCGTTTCTTACATCCAAACTGCCATATCTCGCGAACGGATTGACCAATCCGCACAATTTCTGTTGCATCTGAAAGTAGAAACTCGCCCGATTACAACACTATTCGTACTTTTCCCCTAGGCCGTTCTAGTTATTCGTTTCGAGCATCAGAACTGCGAAAATTTTGAGTTTCTCAAGCGTTTCTTACCTCCAAACTGCCATATCTCGCGAACGGATTGACCAATCCGCAAAATTTCTGTTGCATCTGAAAGTAGAAACACGCCCGATTACAACACTATGCGTACTTTTCCCCTAGGCCGCCCTAGTTATTCGTTTCGAGCATCAGAACTCCAAAAATTTTGAGTTTCTCAAGCGTTTCTTACTTCCAACCTGCCATATCTCGCGAACGGATTGACCAATCCGCAAAATTTCTGTTGCATCTGCAAGTAGAAACTCGCCCGATTACAACGGTATGCGTACTTTTCCCCTAGGACGTTCTAGTTATTCGTTTCGAGCATCAGAACTGTGAAAATTTTGAGTTTCTCAAGCGTTTCTTACATCCAAACTGCCATATCTCGCGAACGGATTGACCAATCCGCACAATTTCTGTTGCATCTGAAAGTAGAAACTCGCCCGATTACAACACTATTCGTACTTTTCCCCTAGGCCGTTCTAGTTATTCGTTTCGAGCATCAGAACTGTGAAAATTTTGAGTTTCTCAAGCGTTTCTTACTTCCAAACTGCCATATCTCGCGAACGGATTGACCAATCCGCAAAATTTCTGTTGCATCTGAAAGTAGAAACTCGCCCGATTACAACACTATGCGTACTTTTCCCCTAGGCCGTTCTAGTTATTCGTTTCGACCATCAGAACTGCGAAAATTTTGAGTTTCTCAAGCGTTTCTTACCTCCAAACTGCCATATCTCGCGAACGGATTGACCAATCCGCAAAATTTCTGTTGCATCTGAAAGTAGAAACTCGCCCGATTACAACGGTGTGCGTACTTTTCCCCTAGGCCGTTCTAGTTATTCGTTTCGAGCATCAGAACTGCGAAAATTTTGAGTTTCTCGAACGTTTCTTACATCCAAACTGCCATATCTCGCGAACGGATTGACCAATCCGCACAATTTCTGTTGCATCTGAAAGTAGAAACTCGCCCGATTACAACACTATTCGTACTTTTCCCCTAGGCCGTTCTAGTTATTCGTTTCGAGCATCAGAACTGCGAAAATTTTGAGTTTCTCAAGCGTTTCTTACATCCAAACTGCCATATCTCGCGAACGGATTGACCAATCCGCACAATTTCTGTTGCATCTGAAAGTAGAAACTCGCCCGATTACAACACTATTCGTACTTTTCCCCTAGGCCGTTCTAGTTATTCGTTTCGAGCATCAGAACTGCGAAAATTTTGAGTTTCTCAAGCGTTTCTTACCTCCAAACTGCCATATCTCGCGAACGGATTGACCAATCCGCAAAATTTCTGTTGCATCTGAAAGTAGAAACTCGCCCGATTACAACACTATGCGTACTTTTCCCCTAGGCCGCCCTAGTTATTCGTTTCGAGCATCAGAACTCCAAAAATTTTGAGTTTCTCAAGCGTTTCTTACTTCCAAACTGCCATATCTCGCGAACGGATTGACCAATCCGCAAAATTTCTGTTGCATCTGAAAGTAGAAACTCGCCCGATTACAACGGTATGCGTACTTTTCCCCTAGGACGTTCTAGTTATTCGTTTCGAGCATCAGAACTGTGAAAATTTTGAGTTTCTCAAGCGTTTCGTACTTCCAAACTGCCATATCTCGCGAACGGATTGACCAATCCGCAAAATTTCTGTTGCATCTGAAAGTAGAAACTCGCCCGATTACAACACTATGCGTACTTTTCCCCTAGGCCGTTCTAGTTATTCGTTTCGACCATCAGAACTGCGAAAATTTTGAGTTTCTCAAGCGTTTCTTACCTCCAAACTGCCATATCTCGCGAACGGATTGACCAATCCGCAAAATTTCTGTTGCATCTGAAAGTAGAAACTCGCCCGATTACAACGGTATGCGTACTTTTCCCCTAGGCCGTTCTAGTTATTCGTTTCGAGCATCAGATCTGCGAAAATTTTGAGTTTCTCAAGCGTTTCTTACATCCAAACTACCATATCTCGCGAACGGATTTACCAATCCGCAAAATTTCTGTTGCATCTGAAAGTAGAAACTCGCCCGATTACAACGGTATGCGTACTTTTCCCCTAGCCGGTTCTAGTTATTCGTTTCGAGCAACAGAACTGCGAAAATTTTGAGTTTCTCAAGCGTTTCTTACTTCCAAACTGCCATATCTCGCGAACGGATTGACCAATCCGCACAATTTCTGTTGCATCTGAAAGTAGAAACTCGCCCGATTACAACACTATTCGTACTTTTCCCCTAGGCTGTTCTAGTTATTCGTTTCGAGCATCAGAACTGCGAAAATTTTGAGTTTCTCAAGCGTTTCTTACCTCCAAACTGCCATATCTCGCGAACGGATTGACCAATCCGCAAAATTTCTGTTGCATCTGAAAGTAGCAACTCGCCCGATTACAACGGTGTGCGTACTTTTCCCCTAGGCCGTTCTAGTTATTCGTTTCGAGCATCAGAACTGCGAAAATTTTGAGTTTCTCAAGCGTTTCTTACATCCAAACTGCCATATCTCGCGAACGGATTGACCAATCCGCAAAATTTCTGTTGCATCTGAAAGTAGAAACTCGCCCGATTACAACAGTATGCGTACTTTTCCCCTAGGACGTTCTAGTTATTCGTTTCGAGCATCAGAACTGTGAAAATTTTGAGTTTCTCAAGCGTTTCTTACTTCCAAACTGCCATATCTCGCGAACGGATTGACCAATCCGCAAAATTTCTGTTGCATCTGAAAGTTGAAACTCGCCCGATTACAACGGTGTGCGTACTTTTCCCCTAGGCCGTTCTAGTTATTCGTTTCGAGCATCAGAACTGCGAAAATTTTGAGTTTCTCGAACGTTTCTTACTTCCAAACTGCCATATCTCGCGAACGGATTGATCAATCCGCAAAATTTCTGTTGCATCTGAAAGTAGAAACTCGCCCGATTACAACACTATGCGCACTTTTCCCCTAGGCCGTTCTAGTTATTCGTTTCGAGCATCAGATCTGCGAAAATTTTGAGTTTCTCAAGCGTTTCTTACATCCAAACTACCATATCTCGCGAACGGATTTACCAATCCGCAAAATTTCTGTTGCATCTGAAAGTAGAAACTCGCCCGATTACAACTGTATGCGTACTTTTCCCCTAGCCGGTTCTAGTTATTCGTTTCGAGCAACAGAACTGCGAAAATTTTGAGTTTCTCAAGCGTTTCTTACTTCCAAACTGCCATATCTCGCGAACGGATTGACCAATCCGCACAATTTCTGTTGCATCTGAAAGTAGAAACTCGCCCGATTACAACACTATTCGTACTTTTCCCCTAGGCTGTTCTAGTTATTCGTTTCGAGCATCAGAACTGCGAAAATTTTGAGTTTCTCAAGCGTTTCTTACCTCCAAACTGCCATATCTCGCGAACGGATTGACCAATCCGCAAAATTTCTGTTGCATCTGAAAGTAGCAACTCGCCCGATTACAACGGTGTGCGTACTTTTCCCCTAGGCCGTTCTAGTTATTCGTTTCGAGCATCAGAACTGCGAAAATTTTGAGTTTCTCAAGCGTTTCTTACATCCAAACTGCCATATCTCGCGAACGGATTGACCAATCCGCAAAATTTCTGTTGCATCTGAAAGTAGAAACTCGCCCGATTACAACAGTATGCGTACTTTTCCCCTAGGACGTTCTAGTTATTCGTTTCGAGCATCAGAACTGTGAAAATTTTGAGTTTCTCAAGCGTTTCTTACTTCCAAACTGCCATATCTCGCGAACGGATTGACCAATCCGCAAAATTTCTGTTGCATCTGAAAGTTGAAACTCGCCCGATTACAACGGTGTGCGTACTTTTCCCCTAGGCCGTTCTAGTTATTCGTTTCGAGCATCAGAACTGCGAAAATTTTGAGTTTCTCGAACGTTTCTTACTTCCAACTGCCATATCTCGCGAACGGATTGATCAATCCGCAAAATTTCTGTTGCATCTGAAAGTAGAAACTCGCCCGATTACAACACTATGCGCACTTTTCCCCTAGGCCGTTCTAGTTATTCGTTTCGAGCATCAGAACTGCGAAAATTTTGAGTTTCTCAAGCGTTTCTTACCTCCAAACTGCCATATCTCGCGAACGGATTGACCAATCCGCAAAATTTCTGTTGCATCTGAAAGTAGAAACTCGCCCGATTACAACGGTATGCGTACTTTTCCCCTAGGCCGTTCTAGTTATTCGTTTCGAGCATCAGATCTGCGAAAATTTTGAGTTTCTCAAGCGTTTCTTACATCCAAACTGCCATATCTCGCGAACGGATTGACCAATCCGCAAAATTTCTGTTGCATCTGAAAGTAGAAACTCGCCCGATTACAACAGTATGCGTACTTTTCCCCTAGGACGTTCTAGTTATTCGTTTCGAGCATCAGAACTGTGAAAATTTTGAGTTTCTCAAGCGTTTCTTACTTCCAAACTGCCATATCTCGCGAACGGATTGACCAATCCGCAAAATTTCTGTTGCATCTGAAAGTTGAAACTCGCCCGATTACAACGGTTTGCGTACTTTTCCCCTAGGCCGTTCTAGTTATTCGTTTCGAGCATCAGAACTGCGAAAATTTTGAGTTTCTCGAACGTTTCTTACTTCCAAACTGCCATATCTCGCGAACGGATTGATCAATCCGCAAAATTTCTGTTGCATCTGAAAGTAGAAACTCGCCCGATTACAACACTATGCGCACTTTTCCCCTAGGCCGTTCTAGTTATTCGTTTCGAGCATCAGAACTGCGAAAATTTTGAGTTTCTCAAGCGTTTCTTACCTCCAAACTGCCATATCTCGCGAACGGATTGACCAATCCGCAAAATTTCTGTTGCATCTGAAAGTAGAAACTCGCCCGATTACAACGGTATGCGTACTTTTCCCCTAGGCCGTTCTAGTTATTCGTTTCGAGCATCAGATCTGCGAAAATTTTGAGTTTCTCAAGCGTTTCTTACATCCAAACTGCCATATCTCGCGAACGGATTTACCAATCCGCAAAATTTCTGTTGCATCTGAAAGTAGAAACTCGCCCGATTACAACTGTATGCGTACTTTTCCCCTAGCCGGTTCTAGTTATTCGTTTCGAACAACAGAACTGCGAAAATTTTGAGTTTCTCAAGCGTTTCTTACTTCCAAACTGCCATATCTCGCGAACGGATTGACCAATCCGCACAATTTCTGTTGCATCTGAAAGTAGAAACTCGCCCGATTACAACACTATTCGTACTTTTCCCCTAGGCTGTTCTAGTTATTCGTTTCGAGCATCAGAACTGCGAAAATTTTGAGTTTCTCAAGCGTTTCTTACATCCAAACTGCCATATCTCGCGAACGGATTGACCAATCCGCAAAATTTCTGTTGCATCTGAAAGTAGAAACTCGCCCGATTACAACAGTATGCGTACTTTTCCCCTAGGACGTTCTAGTTATTCGTTTCGAGCATCAGAACTGTGAAAATTTTGAGTTTCTCAAGCGTTTCTTACTTCCAAACTGCCATATCTCGCGAACGGATTGACCAATCCGCAAAATTTCTGTTGCATCTGAAAGTTGAAACTCGCCCGATTACAACGGTGTGCGTACTTTTCCCCTAGGCCGTTCTAGTTATTCGTTTCGAGCATCAGAACTGCGAAAATTTTGAGTTTGTCGAACGTTTCTTACTTCCAAACTGCCATATCTCGCGAACGGATTGATCAATCCGCAAAATTTCTGTTGCATCTGAAAGTAGAAACTCGCCCGATTACAACACTATGCGCACTTTTCCCCTAGGCCGTTCTAGTTATTCGTTTCGAGCATCAGAACTGCGAAAATTTTGAGTTTCTCAAGCGTTTCTTACCTCCAAACTGCCATATCTCGCGAACGGATTGACCAATCCGCAAAATTTCTGTTGCATCTGAAAGTAGAAACTCGCCCGATTACAACGGTATGCGAACTTTTCCCCTAGGCCGTTCTAGTTATTCGTTTCGAGCATCAGATCTGCGAAAATTTTGAGTTTCTCAAGCGTTTCTTACATCCAAACTGCCATATCTCGCGAACGGATTGACCAATCCGCAAAATTTCTGTTGCATCTGAAAGTAGAAACTCGCCCGATTACAACAGTATGCGTACTTTTCCCCTAGGACGTTCTAGTTATTCGTTTCGAGCATCAGAACTGTGAAAATTTGAGTTTCTCAAGCGTTTCTTACTTCCAAACTGCCATATCTCGCGAACGGATTGACCAATCCGCAAAATTTCTGTTGCATCTGAAAGTTGAAACTCGCCCGATTACAACGGTGTGCGTACTTTTCCCCTAGGCCGTTCTAGTTATTCGTTTCGAGCATCAGAACTGCGAAAATTTTGAGTTTCTCGTACGTTTCTTACTTCCAAACTGCCATATCTCGCGAACGGATTGATCAATCCGCAAAATTTCTGTTGCATCTGAAAGTAGAAACTCGCCCGATTACAACAGTATGCGTACTTTTCCCCTAGGACGTTCTAGTTATTCGTTTCGAGCATCAGAACTGTGAAAATTTTGAGTTTCTCAAGCGTTTCCTACTTCCAAACTGCCATATCTCGCGAACGGATTGACCAATCCGCAAAATTTCTGTTGCATCTGAAAGTAGAAACTCGCCCGATTACAACACTATGCGTACTTTTCCCCTAGGCCGTTCTAGTTATTCGTTTCGACCATCAGAACTGCGAAAATTTTGAGTTTCTCAAGCGTTTCTTACCTCCAAACTGCCATATCTCGCGAACGGATTGACCAATCCGCAAAATTTCTGTTGCATCTGAAAGTAGAAACTCGCCCGATTACAACGGTGTGCATACTTTTCCCCTAGGCCGTTCTAGTTATTCGTTTCGAGCATCAGAACTGCGAAAATTTTGAGTTTCTCGAACGTTTCTTACTTCCAAACTGCCATATCTCGCGAACGGATTGACCAATCCGCACAATTTCTGTTGCATCTGAAAGTAGAAACTCGCCCGATTACAACACTATTCGTACTTTTCCCCTAGGCTGTTCTAGTTATTCGTTTCGAGCATCAGAACTGCGAAAATTTTGAGTTTCTCAAGCGTTTCTTACCTCCAAACTGCCATATCTCGCGAACGGATTGACCAATCCGCAAAATTTCTGTTGCATCTGAAAGTAGAAACTCGCCCGATTACAACACTATGCGCACTTTTCCCCTAGGCCGTTCTAGTTATTCGTTTCGAGCATCAGAACTGCGAAAATTTTGAGTTTCTCAAGCGTTTCTTACATCCAAACTGCCATATCTCGCGAACGGATTGACCAATCCGCAAAATTTCTGTTGCATCTGAAAGTAGAAACTCGCCCGATTACAACGGTATGCGTACTTTTCCCCTAGGCCTTTCTAGTTATTCGTTTCGAGCATCAGAACTGCGAAAATTTTGAGTTTCTCAAGCGTTTCTTACATCCAAACTGCCATATCTCGCGAACGGATTGACCAATCCGCACAATTTCTGTTGCATCTGAAAGTAGAAACTCGCCCGATTACAACACTATTCGTACTTTTCCCCTAGGCCGTTTTAGTTATTCGTTTCGAGCATCAGAACTGCGAAAATTTTGAGTTTCTCAAGCGTTTCTTACCTCCAAACTGCCATATCTCGCGAACGGATTGACCAATCCGCAAAATTTCTGTTGCATCTGAAAGTAGAAACTCGCCCGATTACAACACTATGCGTACTTTTCCCCTAGGCCGCCCTAGTTATTCGTTTCGAGCATCAGAACTGCAAAAATTTTGAGTTTCTCAAGCGTTTCTTACTTCCAAACTGCCATATCTCGCGAACGGATTGACCAATCCGCAAAATTTCTGTTGCATCTGAAAGTAGAAACTCGCCCGATTACAACGGTATGCGTACTTTTCCCCTAGGACGTTCTAGTTATTCGTTTCGAGCATCAGAACTGTGAAAATTTTGAGTTTCTCAAGCGTTCCTTACTTCCAAACTGCCATATCTCGCGAACGGATTGACCAATCCGCAAAATTTCTGTTGCATCTGAAAGTAGAAACTCGCCCGATTACAACACTATTCGTACTTTTCCCCTAGGCCGTTTTAGTTATTCGTTTCGAGCATCAGAACTGCGAAAATTTTGAGTTTCTCAAGCGTTTCTTACCTCCAAACTGCCATATCTCGCGAACGGATTGACCAATCCGCAAAATTTCTGTTGCATCTGAAAGTAGAAACTCGCCCGATTACAACACTATGCGTACTTTTCCCCTAGGCCGCCCTAGTTATTCGTTTCGAGCATCAGAACTGCAAAAATTTTGAGTTTCTCAAGCGTTTCTTACTTCCAAACTGCCATATCTCGCGAACGGATTGACCAATCCGCAAAATTTCTGTTGCATCTGAAAGTAGAAACTCGCCCGATTACAACGGTATGCGTACTTTTCCCCTAGGACGTTCTAGTTATTCGTTTCGAGCATCAGAACTGTGAAAATTTTGAGTTTCTCAAGCGTTCCTTACTTCCAAACTGCCATATCTCGCGAACGGATTGACCAATCCGCAAAATTTCTGTTGCATCTGAAAGTAGAAACTCGCCCGATTACAACACTCTGCGTACTTTTCCCCTAGGCCGTTCTAGTTATTCGTTTCGACCATCAGAACTGCGAAAATTTTGAGTTTCTCAAGCGTTTCTTACCTCCAAACTGCCATATCTCGCGAACGGATTGACCAATCCGCAAAATTTCTGTTGCATCTGAAAGTAGAAACTCGCCCGATTACAACGGTGTGCGTACTTTTCCCCTAGGCCGTTCTAGTTATTCGTTTCGACCATCAGAACTGCGAAAATTTTGAGTTTCTCAAGCGTTTCTTACATCCAAACTGCCATATCTCGCGAACGGATTTACCAATCCGCAAAATTTCTGTTGCATCTGAAAGTAGAAACTCGCCCGATTACAACTGTATGCGTACTTTTCCCCTAGCCCGTTCTAGTTATTCGTTTCGAGCAACAGAACTGCGAAAATTTTGAGTTTCTCAAGCGTTTCTTACATCCAAACTGCCATATCTCGCGAACGGATTGACCAATCCGCACAATTTCTGTTGCATCTGAAAGTAGAAACTCGCCCGATTACAACACTATTCGTACTTTTCCCCTAGGCTGTTCTAGTTATTCGTTTCGAGCATCAGAACTGCGAAAATTTTGAGTTTCTCAAGCGTTTCTTACCTCCAAACTGCCATATCTCGCGAACGGATTGACCAATCCGCAAAATTTCTGTTGCATCTGAAAGTAGAAACTCGCCCGATTACAACACTATGCGCACTTTTCCCCTAGGCCGTTCTAGTTATTCGTTTCGAGCATCAGAACTGCGAAAATTTTGAGTTTCTCAAGCGTTTCTTACATCCAAACTGCCATATCTCGCGAACGGATTGACCAATCCGCAAAATTTCTGTTGCATCTGAAAGTAGAAACTCGCCCGATTACAACGGTATGCGTACTTTTCCCCTAGGCCTTTCTAGTTATTCGTTTCGAGCATCAGAACTGCGAAAATTTTGAGTTTCTCAAGCGTTTCTTACATCCAAACTGCCATATCTCGCGAACGGATTGACCAATCCGCACAATTTCTGTTGCATCTGAAAGTAGAAACTCGCCCGATTACAACACTATTCGTACTTTTCCCCTAGGCCGTTTTAGTTATTCGTTTCGAGCATCAGAACTGCGAAAATTTTGAGTTTCTCAAGCGTTTCTTACCTCCAAACTGCCATATCTCGCGAACGGATTGACCAATCCGCAAAATTTCTGTTGCATCTGAAAGTAGAAACTCGCCCGATTACAACACTATGCGTACTTTTCCCCTAGGCCGCCCTAGTTATTCGTTTCGAGCATCAGAACTGCAAAAATTTTGAGTTTCTCAAGCGTTTCTTACTTCCAAACTGCCATATCTCGCGAACGGATTGACCAATCCGCAAAATTTCTGTTGCATCTGAAAGTAGAAACTCGCCCGATTACAACGGTATGCGTACTTTTCCCCTAGGACGTTCTAGTTATTCGTTTCGAGCATCAGAACTGTGAAAATTTTGAGTTTCTCAAGCGTTCCTTACTTCCAAACTGCCATATCTCGCGAACGGATTGACCAATCCGCAAAATTTCTGTTGCATCTGAAAGTAGAAACTCGCCCGATTACAACACTATGCGTACTTTTCCCCTAGGCCGTTCTAGTTATTCGTTTCGACCATCAGAACTGCGTAAATTTTGAGTTTCTCAAGCGTTTCTTACCTCCAAACTGCCATATCTCGCGAACGGATTGACCAATTCGCAAAATTTCTGTTGCATCTGAAAGTAGAAACTCGCCCGATTACAACGGTGTGCGTACTTTTCCCCTAGGCCGTTCTAGTTATTCGTTTCGACCATCAGAACTGCGAAAATTTTGAGTTTCTCAAGCGTTTCTTACCTCCAAGCTGCCATATCTCGCGAACGGATTCACAAATCCGCAAAATTTCTGTTGCATCTGAAAGTAGAAACTCGCCCGATTACAACGGTGTGCGTACTTTTCCCCTAGGCCGTTCTAGTTATTCGTTTCGAGCATCAGAACTGCGAAAATTTTGAGTTTCTCGAACGTTTCTTACTTCCAAACTGCCATATCTCGCGAACGGATTGACCAATCAGCAAAATTTCTGTTGCATCTGAAAGTAGAAACTCGCCCGATTACAACACTATGCGCACTTTTCCCCTAGGCCGTTCTAGTTATTCGTTTCGAGCATCAGAACTGCGAAAATTTTGAGTTTCTCAAGCGTTTCTTACATCCAAACTGCCATATCTCGCGAACGGATTTACCAATCCGCAAAATTTCTGTTGCATCTGAAAGTAGAAACTCGCCCGATTACAACTGTATGCGTACTTTTCCCCAAGCCCGTTCTAGTTATTCGTTTCGAGCAACAGAACTGCGAAAATTTTGAGTTTCTCAAGCGTTTCTTACTTCCAAACTGCCATATCTCGCGAACGGATTGACCAATCCGCACAATTTCTGTTGCATCTGAAAGTAGAAACTCGCCCGATTACAACACTATTCGTACTTTTCCCCTAGGCTGTTGTAGTTATTCGTTTCGAGCATCAGAACTGCGAAAATTTTGAGTTTCTCAAGCGTTTCTTACCTCCAAACTGCCATATCTCGCGAACGGATTGACCAATCCGCAAAATTTCTGTTGCATCTGAAAGTAGAAACGCGCCCGATTACAACACTATGCGCACTTTTCCCCTAGGCCGTTCTAGTTATTCGTTTCGAGCATCAGAACTGCGAAAATTTTGAGTTTCTCAAGCGTTTCTTACATCCAAACTGCCATATCTCGCGAACGGATTGACCAATCCGCACAATTTCTGTTGCATCTGAAAGTAGAAACTCGCCCGATTACAACACTATTCGTACTTTTCCCCTAGGCCGTTTTAGTTATTCGTTTCGAGCATCAGAACTGCGAAAATTTTGAGTTTCTCAAGCGTTTCTTACCTCCAAACTGCCATATCTCGCGAACGGATTGACCAATCCGCAAAATTTCTGTTGCATCTGAAAGTAGAAACTCGCCCGATTACAACACTATTCGTACTTTTCCCCTAGGCCGTTCTAGTTATTCGTTTCGAGCATCAGAACTGCGAAAATTTTGAGTTTCTCAAGCGTTTCTTACATCCAAACTGCCATATCTCGCGAACGGATTGACCAATCCGCAAAATTTCTGTTGCATCTGAAAGTAGAAACTCGCCCGATTACAACAGTATGCGTACTTTTCCCCTAGGACGTTCTAGTTATTCGTTTCGAGCATCAGAACTGTGAAAATTTTGAGTTTCTCAAGCGTTTCTTACTTCCAAACTGCCATATCTCGCGAACGGATTGACCAATCCGCAAAATTTCTGTTGCATCTGAAAGTAGAAACTCGCCCGATTACAACACTATGCGTACTTTTCCCCTAGGCCGTTCTAGTTATTCGTTTCGACCATCAGAACTGCGAAAATTTTGAGTTTCTCAAGCGTTTCTTACCTCCAAACTGCCATATCTCGCGAACGGATTGACCAATCCGCAAAATTTCTGTTGCATCTGAAAGTAGAAACGCGCCCGATTACAACACTATGCGCACTTTTCCCCTAGGCCGTTCTAGTTATTCGTTTCGAGCATCAGAACTGCGAAAATTTTGAGTTTCTCAAGCGTTTCTTACATCCAAACTGCCATATCTCGCGAACGGATTGACCAATCCGCACAATTTCTGTTGCATCTGAAAGTAGAAACTCGCCCGATTACAACACTATTCGTACTTTTCCCCTAGGCTGTTCTAGTTATTCGTTTCGAGCATCAGAACTGCGAAAATTTTGAGTTTCTCAAGCGTTTCTTACCTCCAAACTGCCATATCTCGCGAACGGATTGACCAATCCGCAAAATTTCTGTTGCATCTGAAAGTAGAAACTCGCCCGATTACAACACTATGCGCACTTTTCCCCTAGGCCGTTCTAGTTATTCGTTTCGAGCATCAGAACTGCGAAAATTTTGAGTTTCTCAAGCGTTTCTTACATCCAAACTGCCATATCTCGCGAACGGATTGACCAATCCGCAAAATTTCTGTTGCATCTGAAAGTAGAAACTCGCCCGATTACAACGGTATGCGTACTTTTCCCCTAGGCCGTTCTAGTTATTCGTTTCGAGCATCAGAACTGCGAAAATTTTGAGTTTCTCAAGCGTTTCTTACATCCAAACTGCCATATCTCGCGAACGGATTGACCAATCCGCAAAATTTCTGTTGCATCTGAAAGTAGAAACTCGCCCGATTACAACGGTATGCGTACTTTTCCCCTAGGCCTTTCTAGTTATTCGTTTCGAGCATCAGAACTGCGAAAATTTTGAGTTTCTCAAGCGTTTCTTACATCCAAACTGCCATATCTCGCGAACGGATTGACCAATCCGCACAATTTCTGTTGCATCTGAAAGTAGAAACTCGCCCGATTACAACACTATTCGTACTTTTCCCCTAGGCCGTTTTAGTTATTCGTTTCGAGCATCAGAACTGCGAAAATTTTGAGTTTCTCAAGCGTTTCTTACCTCCAAACTGCCATATCTCGCGAACGGATTGACCAATCCGCAAAATTTCTGTTGCATCTGAAAGTAGAAACTCGCCCGATTACAACACTATGCGTACTTTTCCCCTAGGCCGCCCTAGTTATTCGTTTCGAGCATCAGAACTGCAAAAATTTTGAGTTTCTCAAGCGTTTCTTACTTCCAAACTGCCATATCTCGCGAACGGATTGACCAATCCGCAAAATTTCTGTTGCATCTGAAAGTAGAAACTCGCCCGATTACAACGGTATGCGTACTTTTCCCCTAGGACGTTCTAGTTATTCGTTTCGAGCATCAGAACTGCGAAAATTTTGAGTTTCTCAAGCGTTTCTTACATCCAAACTGCCATATCTCGCGAACGGATTGACCAATCCGCAAAATTTCTGTTGCATCTGAAAGTAGAAACTCGCCCGATTACAACGGTATGCGTACTTTTCCCCTAGGCCTTTCTAGTTATTCGTTTCGAGCATCAGAACTGCGAAAATTTTGAGTTTCTCAAGCGTTTCTTACATCCAAACTGCCATATCTCGCGAACGGATTGACCAATCCGCACAATTTCTGTTGCATCTGAAAGTAGAAACTCGCCCGATTACAACACTATTCGTACTTTTCCCCTAGGCCGTTTTAGTTATTCGTTTCGAGCATCAGAACTGCGAAAATTTTGAGTTTCTCAAGCGTTTCTTACCTCCAAACTGCCATATCTCGCGAACGGATTGACCAATCCGCAAAATTTCTGTTGCATCTGAAAGTAGAAACTCGCCCGATTACAACACTATGCGTACTTTTCCCCTAGGCCGCCCTAGTTATTCGTTTCGAGCATCAGAACTGCAAAAATTTTGAGTTTCTCAAGCGTTTCTTACTTCCAAACTGCCATATCTCGCGAACGGATTGACCAATCCGCAAAATTTCTGTTGCATCTGAAAGTAGAAACTCGCCCGATTACAACGGTATGCGTACTTTTCCCCTAGGACGTTCTAGTTATTCGTTTCGAGCATCAGAACTGTGAAAATTTTGAGTTTCTCAAGCGTTCCTTACTTCCAAACTGCCATATCTCGCGAACGGATTGACCAATCCGCAAAATTTCTGTTGCATCTGAAAGTAGAAACTCGCCCGATTACAACACTATGCGTACTTTTCCCCTAGGCCGTTCTAGTTATTCGTTTCGACCATCAGAACTGCGTAAATTTTGAGTTTCTCAAGCGTTTCTTACCTCCAAACTGCCATATCTCGCGAACGGATTGACCAATTCGCAAAATTTCTGTTGCATCTGAAAGTAGAAACTCGCCCGATTACAACGGTGTGCGTACTTTTCCCCTAGGCCGTTCTAGTTATTCGTTTCGACCATCAGAACTGCGAAAATTTTGAGTTTCTCAAGCGTTTCTTACCTCCAAGCTGCCATATCTCGCGAACGGATTCACAAATCCGCAAAATTTCTGTTGCATCTGAAAGTAGAAACTCGCCCGATTACAACGGTGTGCGTACTTTTCCCCTAGGCCGTTCTAGTTATTCGTTTCGAGCATCAGAACTGCGAAAATTTTGAGT
The DNA here is from genome assembly GCF_051014685.1 of Ptiloglossa arizonensis. NCBI lineage: Eukaryota > Metazoa > Arthropoda > Insecta > Hymenoptera > Colletidae > Ptiloglossa > Ptiloglossa arizonensis. The sequence goes on from NW_027479134.1 coordinate 93,306, forward strand.
TTCTCGAACGTTTCTTACTTCCAAACTGCCATATCTCGCGAACGGATTGACCAATCAGCAAAATTTCTGTTGCATCTGAAAGTAGAAACTCGCCCGATTACAACACTATGCGCACTTTTCCCCTAGGCCGTTCTAGTTATTCGTTTCGAGCATCAGAACTGCGAAAATTTTGAGTTTCTCAAGCGTTTCTTACATCCAAACTGCCATATCTCGCGAACGGATTGACCAATCCGCAAAATTTCTGTTGCATCTGAAAGTAGAAACGCGCCCGATTACAACACTATGCGCACTTTTCCCCTAGGCCGTTCTAGTTATTCGTTTCGAGCATCAGAACTGCGAAAATTTTGAGTTTCTCAAGCGTTTCTTACATCCAAACTGCCATATCTCGCGAACGGATTGACCAATCCGCACAATTTCTGTTGCATCTGAAAGTAGAAACTCGCCCGATTACAACACTATTCGTACTTTTCCCCTAGGCCGTTTTAGTTATTCGTTTCGAGCATCAGAACTGCGAAAATTTTGAGTTTCTCAAGCGTTTCTTACCTCCAAACTGCCATATCTCGCGAACGGATTGACCAATCCGCAAAATTTCTGTTGCATCTGAAAGTAGAAACTCGCCCGATTACAACACTATTCGTACTTTTCCCCTAGGCCGTTCTAGTTATTCGTTTCGAGCATCAGAACTGCGAAAATTTTGAGTTTCTCAAGCGTTTCTTACATCCAAACTGCCATATCTCGCGAACGGATTGACCAATCCGCAAAATTTCTGTTGCATCTGAAAGTAGAAACTCGCCCGATTACAACAGTATGCGTACTTTTCCCCTAGGACGTTCTAGTTATTCGTTTCGAGCATCAGAACTGTGAAAATTTTGAGTTTCTCAAGCGTTTCTTACTTCCAAACTGCCATATCTCGCGAACGGATTGACCAATCCGCAAAATTTCTGTTGCATCTGAAAGTAGAAACTCGCCCGATTACAACACTATGCGTACTTTTCCCCTAGGCCGTTCTAGTTATTCGTTTCGACCATCAGAACTGCGAAAATTTTGAGTTTCTCAAGCGTTTCTTACCTCCAAACTGCCATATCTCGCGAACGGATTGACCAATCCGCAAAATTTCTGTTGCATCTGAAAGTAGAAACGCGCCCGATTACAACACTATGCGCACTTTTCCCCTAGGCCGTTCTAGTTATTCGTTTCGAGCATCAGAACTGCGAAAATTTTGAGTTTCTCAAGCGTTTCTTACATCCAAACTGCCATATCTCGCGAACGGATTGACCAATCCGCACAATTTCTGTTGCATCTGAAAGTAGAAACTCGCCCGATTACAACACTATTCGTACTTTTCCCCTAGGCCGTTTTAGTTATTCGTTTCGAGCATCAGAACTGCGAAAATTTTGAGTTTCTCAAGCGTTTCTTACCTCCAAACTGCCATATCTCGCGAACGGATTGACCAATCCGCAAAATTTCTGTTGCATCTGAAAGTAGAAACTCGCCCGATTACAACACTATTCGTACTTTTCCCCTAGGCCGTTCTAGTTATTCGTTTCGAGCATCAGAACTGCGAAAATTTTGAGTTTCTCAAGCGTTTCTTACATCCAAACTGCCATATCTCGCGAACGGATTGACCAATCCGCAAAATTTCTGTTGCATCTGAAAGTAGAAACTCGCCCGATTACAACAGTATGCGTACTTTTCCCCTAGGACGTTCTAGTTATTCGTTTCGAGCATCAGAACTGTGAAAATTTTGAGTTTCTCAAGCGTTTCTTACTTCCAAACTGCCATATCTCGCGAACGGATTGACCAATCCGCAAAATTTCTGTTGCATCTGAAAGTAGAAACTCGCCCGATTACAACACTATGCGCACTTTTCCCCTAGGACGTTCTAGTTATTCGTTTCGAGCATCAGAACTGTGAAAATTTTGAGTTTCTCAAGCGTTTCTTACTTCCAAACTGCCATATCTCGCGAACGGATTGACCAATCCGCAAAATTTCTGTTGCATCTGAAAGTAGAAACTCGCCCGATTACAACACTATGCGCATTTTTCCCCTAGGCCGTTCTAGTTATTCGTTTCGAGCATCAGAACTGCGAAAATTTTGAGTTTCTCAAGCGTTTCTTACCTCCAAACTGCCATATCTCGCGAACGGATTGACCAATCCGCAAAATTTCTGTTGCATCTGAAAGTAGAAACTCGCCCGATTACAACAGTATGCGTACTTTTCCCCTAGGACTTTCTAGTTATTCGTTTCGAGCATCAGAACTGTGAAAATTTTGAGTTTCTCAAGCGTTTCTTACTTCCAAACTGCCATATCTCGCGAACGGATTGACCAATCCGCAAAATTTCTGTTGCATCTGAAAGTAGAAACTCGCCCGATTACAACACTATGCGTACTTTTCCCCTAGGCCGTTCCAGTTATTCGTTTCGACCATCAGAACTGCGAAAATTTTGAGTTTCTCAAGCATTTCTTACCTCCAAACTGCCATATCTCGCGAACGGATTGACCAATCCGCAAAATTTCTGTTGCATCTGAAAGTAGAAACTCGCCCGTTTACAACGGTGTGCGTACTTTTCCCCTAGGCCGTTCTAGTTATTCGTTTCGAGCATCAGAACTGCGAAAATTTTGAGTTTCTCGAACGTTTCTTACTTCCAAACTGCCGTATCTCGCGAACGGATTGACCAATCCGCAAAATTTCTGTTGCATCTGAAAGTAGAAACTCGCCCGATTACAACGGTATGCGTACTTTTCCCCTAGGCCGTTCTAGTTATTCGTTTCGAGCATCAGAACTGCGAAAATTTTGAGTTTCTCGAACCATTCTTACTTCCAAACTGCCATATCTCGCGAACGGATTGACCAATCCGCAAAATTTCTGTTGCATCTGAAAGTAGAAACTCGCCCGATTACAACACTATGCGCACTTTTCCCCTAGGCCGTTCTAGTTATTCGTTTCGAGCATCAGAACTGCGAAAATTTTGAGTTTCTCAAGCGTTTCTTACCTCCAAACTGCCATATCTCGCGAACGGATTGACCAATCCGCAAAATTTCTGTTGCATCTGAAAGTAGAAACTCGCCCGATTACAACACTATTCGTACTTTTCCCCTAGGCTGTTCTAGTTATTCGTTTCGAGCATCAGAACTGCGAAAATTTTGAGTTTCTCAAGCGTTTCTTACCTCCAAACTGCCATATCTCGCGAACGGATTGACCAATCCGCAAAATTTCTGTTGCATCTGAAAGTAGCAACTCGCCCGATTACAACGGTGTGCGTTCTTTTCCCCTAGGCCGTTCTAGTTATTCGTTTCGAGCATCAGAACTGCGAAAATTTTGAGATTCTCAAGCGTTTCTTACATCCAAACTGCCATATCTCGCGAACGGATTGACCAATCCGCAAAATTTCTGTTGCATCTGAAAGTAGAAACTCGCCCGATTACAACAGTATGCGTACTTTTCCCCTAGGACGTTCTAGTTATTCGTTTCGAGCATCAGAACTGTGAAAATTTTGAGTTTCTCAAGCGTTTCTTACTTCCAAACTGCCATATCTCGCGAACGGATTGACCAATCCGCAAAATTTCTGTTGCATCTGAAAGTAGAAACTCGCCCGATTACAACGGTATGCGTACTTTTCCCCTAGGCCGTTCTAGTTATTCGTTTCGAGCATCAGGTCTGCGAAAATTTTGAGTTCCTCAAGCGTTTCTTACATCCAAACTGCCATATCTCGCGAACGGATTTACCAATCCGCAAAATTTCTGTTGCATCTGAAAGTAGAAACTCGCCCGATTACAACTGTATGCGTACTTTTCCCCTAGCCCGTTCTAGTTATTCGTTTCGAGCAACAGAACTGCGAAAATTTTGAGTTTCTCAAGCGTTTCTTACTTCCAAACTGCCATATCTCGCGAACGGATTGACCAATCCGCACAATTTCTGTTGCATCTGAAAGTAGAAACTCGCCCGATTACAAAACTGTGCCTACTTTTCCCCTAGGCCGTTCTAGTTATTCGTTTCGAGCATCAGAACTGCGAAAATTTTGAGTTTCTCAAGCGTTTCTTACCTCCAAACTGCCATATCTCGCGAACGGATTGACCAATCCGCAAAATTTCTGTTGCATCTGAAAGTAGAAACTCGCCCGATTACAACACTATGCGCACTTTTCCCCTAGGCCGTTCTAGTTATTCGTTTCGAGCATCAGAACTGCGAAAATTTTGAGTTTCTCAAGCGTTTCTTACCTCCAAACTGCCATATCTCGCGAACGGATTGACCAATCCGCAAAATTTCTGTTGCATCTGAAAGTAGCAACTCGCCCGATTACAACGGTGTGCGTACTTTTCCCCTAGGCCGTTCTAGTTATTCGTTTCGAGCATCAGAACTGCGAAAATTTTGAGTTTCTCAAGCGTTTCTTACATCCAAACTGCCATATCTCGCGAACGGATTGACCAATCCGCAAAATTTCTGTTGCATCTGAAAGTAGAAACTCGCCCGATTACAACAGTATGCGTACTTTTCCCCTAGGACGTTCTAGTTATTCGTTTCGAGCATCAGAACTGTGAAAATTTTGAGTTTCTCAAGCGTTTCTTACTTCCAAACTGCCATATCTCGCGAACGGATTGACCAATCCGCAAAATTTCTGTTGCATCTGAAAGTAGAAACTCGCCCGATTACAACACTATGCGTACTTTTCCCCTAGGCCGTTCTAGTTATTCGTTTCGACCATCAGAACTGCGAAAATTTTGAGTTTCTCAAGCGTTTCTTACCTCCAAACTGCCATATCTTGCGAACGGATTGACCAATCCGCAAAATTTCTGTTGCATCTGAAAGTAGAAACTCGCCCGATTACAACGGTGTGCGTACTTTTCCCCTAGGCCGTTCTAGTTATTCGTTTCGAGCATCAGAACTGCGAAAATTTTGAGTTTCTCGAACGTTTCTTACTTCCAAACTGCCATATCTCGCGAACGGATTGACCAATCTGCAAAATTTCTGTTGCATCTGAAAGTAGAAACTCGCCCGATTACAACACTATGCGCACTTTTCCCCTAGGCCGTTCTAGTTATTCGTTTCGAGCATCAGAACTGCGAAAATTTTGAGTTTCTCAAGCGTTTCTTACCTCCAAACTGCCATATCTCGCGAACGGATTGACCAATCCGCAAAATTTCTGTTGCATCTGAAAGTAGAAACTCGCCCGATTACAACAGTATGCGTACTTTTCCCCTAGGACGTTCTAGTTATTCGTTTCGAGCATCAGAACTGTGAAAATTTTGAGTTTCTCAAGCGTTTCTTACTTCCAAACTGCCATATCTCGCGAACGGATTGACCAATCCGCAAAATTTCTGTTGCATCTGAAAGTAGAAACTCGCCCGATTACAACACTATGCGTACTTTTCCCCTAGGCCGTTCCAGTTATTCGTTTCGACCATCAGAACTGCGAAAATTTTGAGTTTCTCAAGCATTTCTTACCTCCAAACTGCCATATCTCGCGAACGGATTGACCAATCCGCAAAATTTCTGTTGCATCTGAAAGTAGAAACTCGCCCGTTTACAACGGTGTGCGTACTTTTCCCCTAGGCCGTTCTAGTTATTCGTTTCGAGCATCAGAACTGCGAAAATTTTGAGTTTCTCGAACGTTTCTTACTTCCAAACTGCCGTATCTCGCGAACGGATTGACCAATCCGCAAAATTTCTGTTGCATCTGAAAGTAGAAACTCGCCCGATTACAACGGTATGCGTACTTTTCCCCTAGGCCGTTCTAGTTATTCGTTTCGAGCATCAGAACTGCGAAAATTTTGAGTTTCTCGAACCATTCTTACTTCCAAACTGCCATATCTCGCGAACGGATTGACCAATCCGCAAAATTTCTGTTGCATCTGAAAGTAGAAACTCGCCCGATTACAACACTATGCGCACTTTTCCCCTAGGCCGTTCTAGTTATTCGTTTCGAGCATCAGAACTGCGAAAATTTTGAGTTTCTCAAGCGTTTCTTACCTCCAAACTGCCATATCTCGCGAACGGATTGACCAATCCGCAAAATTTCTGTTGCATCTGAAAGTAGAAACTCGCCCGATTACAACACTATTCGTACTTTTCCCCTAGGCTGTTCTAGTTATTCGTTTCGAGCATCAGAACTGCGAAAATTTTGAGTTTCTCAAGCGTTTCTTACCTCCAAACTGCCATATCTCGCGAACGGATTGACCAATCCGCAAAATTTCTGTTGCATCTGAAAGTAGCAACTCGCCCGATTACAACGGTGTGCGTTCTTTTCCCCTAGGCCGTTCTAGTTATTCGTTTCGAGCATCAGAACTGCGAAAATTTTGAGATTCTCAAGCGTTTCTTACATCCAAACTGCCATATCTCGCGAACGGATTGACCAATCCGCAAAATTTCTGTTGCATCTGAAAGTAGAAACTCGCCCGATTACAACAGTATGCGTACTTTTCCCCTAGGCCGTTCTAGTTATTCGTTTCGAGCATCAGGTCTGCGAAAATTTTGAGTTCCTCAAGCGTTTCTTACATCCAAACTGCCATATCTCGCGAACGGATTTACCAATCCGCAAAATTTCTGTTGCATCTGAAAGTAGAAACTCGCCCGATTACAACAGTATGCGTACTTTTCCCCTAGGACGTTCTGGTTATTCGTTTCGAGCATCAGAACTGTGAAAATTTTGAGTTTCTCAAGCGTTTCTTACTTCCAAACTGCCATATCTCGCGAACGGATTGACCAATCCGCAAAATTTCTGTTGCATCTGAAAGTAGAAACTCGCCCGATTACAACACTATGCGCACTTTTCCCCTAGGCCGTTCTAGTTATTCGTTTCGAGCATCAGAACTGTGAAAATTTTGAGTTTCTCAAGCGTTTCTTACTTCCAAACTGCCATATCTCGCGAACGGATTGACCAATCCGCAAAATTTCTGTTGCATCTGAAAGTAGAAACTCGCCCGATTACAACACTATGCGCACTTTTCCCCTAGGCCGTTCTAGTTATTCGTTTCGAGCATCAGAACTGCGAAAATTTTGAGTTTCTCAAGCGTTTCTTACCTCCAAACTGCCATATCTCGCGAACGGATTGACCAATCCGCAAAATTTCTGTTGCATCTGAAAGTAGAAACTCGCCCGATTACAACAGTATGCGTACTTTTCCCCTAGGACTTTCTAGTTATTCGTTTCGAGCATCAGAACTGTGAAAATTTTGAGTTTCTCAAGCGTTTCTTACTTCCAAACTGCCATATCTCGCGAACGGATTGACCAATCCGCAAAATTTCTGTTGCATCTGAAAGTAGAAACTCGCCCGATTACAACACTATGCGTACTTTTCCCCTAGGCCGTTCCAGTTATTCGTTTCGACCATCAGAACTGCGAAAATTTTGAGTTTCTCAAGCATTTCTTACCTCCAAGCTGCCATATCTCGCGAACGGATTGACCAATCCGCAAAATTTCTGTTGCATCTGAAAGTAGAAACTCGCCCGTTTACAACGGTGTGCGTACTTTTCCCCTAGGCCGTTCTAGTTATTCGTTTCGAGCATCAGAACTGCGAAAATTTTGAGTTTCTCGAACGTTTCTTACTTCCAAACTGCCGTATCTCGCGAACGGATTGACCAATCCGCAAAATTTCTGTTGCATCTGAAAGTAGAAACTCGCCCGATTACAACGGTATGCGTACTTTTCCCCTAGGCCGTTCTAGTTATTCGTTTCGAGCATCAGAACTGCGAAAATTTTGAGTTTCTCGAACCATTCTTACTTCCAAACTGCCATATCTCGCGAACGGATTGACCAATCCGCAAAATTTCTGTTGCATCTGAAAGTAGAAACTCGCCCGATTACAACACTATGCGCACTTTTCCCCTAGGCCGTTCTAGTTATTCGTTTCGAGCATCAGAACTGCGAAAATTTTGAGTTTCTCAAGCGTTTCTTACCTCCAAACTGCCATATCTCGCGAACGGATTGACCAATCCGCAAAATTTCTGTTGCATCTGAAAGTAGAAACTCGCCCGATTACAACACTATTCGTACTTTTCCCCTAGGCTGTTCTAGTTATTCGTTTCGAGCATCAGAACTGCGAAAATTTTGAGTTTCTCAAGCGTTTCTTCCCTCCAAACTGCCATATCTCGCGAACGGATTGACCAATCCGCAAAATTTCTGTTGCATCTGAAAGTAGCAACTCGCCCGATTACAACGGTGTGCGTTCTTTTCCCCTAGGCCGTTCTAGTTATTCGTTTCGAGCATCAGAACTGCGAAAATTTTGAGATTCTCAAGCGTTTCTTACATCCAAACTGCCATATCTCGCGAACGGATTGACCAATCCGCAAAATTTCTGTTGCATCTGAAAGTAGAAACTCGCCCGATTACAACAGTATGCGTACTTTTCCCCTAGGACGTTCTAGTTATTCGTTTCGAGCATCAGAACTGTGAAAATTTTGAGTTTCTCAAGCGTTTCTTACTTCCAAACTGCCATATCTCGCGAACGGATTGACCAATCCGCAAAATTTCTGTTGCATCTGAAAGTAGAAACTCGCCCGATTACAACGGTATGCGTACTTTTCCCCTAGGCCGTTCTAGTTATTCGTTTCGAGCATCAGGTCTGCGAAAATTTTGAGTTCCTCAAGCGTTTCTTACATCCAAACTGCCATATCTCGCGAACGGATTTACCAATCCGCAAAATTTCTGTTGCATCTGAAAGTAGAAACTCGCCCGATTACAACTGTATGCGTACTTTTCCCCTAGCCCGTTCTAGTTATTCGTTTCGAGCAACAGAACTGCGAAAATTTTGAGTTTCTCAAGCGTTTCTTACTTCCAAACTGCCATATCTCGCGAACGGATTGACCAATCCGCACAATTTCTGTTGCATCTGAAAGTAGAAACTCGCCCGATTACAAAACTGTGCCTACTTTTCCCCTAGGCCGTTCTAGTTATTCGTTTCGAGCATCAGAACTGCGAAAATTTTGAGTTTCTCAAGCGTTTCTTACCTCCAAACTGCCATATCTCGCGAACGGATTGACCAATCCGCAAAATTTCTGTTGCACCTGAAAGTAGAAACTCGCCCGATTACAACACTATGCGCACTTTTCCCCTAGGCCGTTCTAGTTATTCGTTTCGAGCATCAGAACTGCGAAAATTTTGAGTTTCTCAAGCGTTTCTTACCTCCAAACTGCCATATCTCGCGAACGGATTGACCAATCCGCAAAATTTCTGTTGCATCTGAAAGTAGCAACTCGCCCGATTACAACGGTGTGCGTACTTTTCCCCTAGGCCGTTCTAGTTATTCGTTTCGAGCATCAGAACTGCGAAAATTTTGAGTTTCTCAAGCGTTTCTTACATCCAAACTGCCATATCTCGCGAACGGATTGACCAATCCGCAAAATTTCTGTTGCATCTGAAAGTAGAAACTCGCCCGATTACAACAGTATGCGTACTTTTCCCCTAGGACGTTCTAGTTATTCGTTTCGAGCATCAGAACTGTGAAAATTTTGAGTTTCTCAAGCGTTTCTTACTTCCAAACTGCCATATCTCGCGAACGGATTGACCAATCCGCAAAATTTCTGTTGCATCTGAAAGTAGAAACTCGCCCGATTACAACACTATGCGTACTTTTCCCCTAGGCCGTTCTAGTTATTCGTTTCGACCATCAGAACTGCGAAAATTTTGAGTTTCTCAAGCGTTTCTTACCTCCAAACTGCCATATCTTGCGAACGGATTGACCAATCCGCAAAATTTCTGTTGCATCTGAAAGTAGAAACTCGCCCGATTACAACGGTGTGCGTACTTTTCCCCTAGGCCGTTCTAGTTATTCGTTTCCAGCATCAGAACTGCGAAAATTTTGAGTTTCTCGAACGTTTCTTACTTCCAAACTGCCATATCTCGCGAACGGATTGACCAATCTGCAAAATTTCTGTTGCATCTGAAAGTAGAAACTCGCCCGATTACAACACTATGCGCACTTTTCCCCTAGGCCGTTCTAGTTATTCGTTTCGAGCATCAGAACTGCGAAAATTTTGAGTTTCTCAAGCGTTTCTTACCTCCAAACTGCCATATCTCGCGAACGGATTGACCAATCCGCAAAATTTCTGTTGCATCTGAAAGTAGAAACTCGCCCGATTACAACAGTATGCGTACTTTTCCCCTAGGCTGTTCTAGTTATTCGTTTCGAGCAACAGAACTGCGAAAATTTTGAGTTTCTCAAGCATTTCTTACCTCCAAACTGCCATATCTCGCGAACGGATTGACCAATCCGCAAAATTTCTGTTGCATCTGAAAGTAGAAACTCGCCCGTTTACAACGGTGTGCGTACTTTTCCCCTAGGCCGTTCTAGTTATTCGTTTCGAGCATCAGAACTGCGAAAATTTTGAGTTTCTCGAACGTTTCTTACTTCCAAACTGCCGTATCTCGCGAACGGATTGACCAATCCGCAAAATTTCTGTTGCATCTGAAAGTAGAAACTCGCCCGATTACAACGGTATGCGTACTTTTCCCCTAGGCCGTTCTAGTTATTCGTTTCGAGCATCAGAACTGCGAAAATTTTGAGTTTCTCGAACCATTCTTACTTCCAAACTGCCATATCTCGCGAACGGATTGACCAATCCGCAAAATTTCTGTTGCATCTGAAAGTAGAAACTCGCCCGATTACAACACTATGCGCACTTTTCCCCTAGGCCGTTCTAGTTATTCGTTTCGAGCATCAGAACTGCGAAAATTTTGAGTTTCTCAAGCGTTTCTTACCTCCAAACTGCCATATCTCGCGAACGGATTGACCAATCCGCAAAATTTCTGTTGCATCTGAAAGTAGAAACTCGCCCGATTACAACACTATTCGTACTTTTCCCCTAGGCTGTTCTAGTTATTCGTTTCGAGCATCAGAACTGCGAAAATTTTGAGTTTCTCAAGCGTTTCTTACCTCCAAACTGCCATATCTCGCGAACGGATTGACCAATCCGCAAAATTTCTGTTGCATCTGAAAGTAGCAACTCGCCCGATTACAACGGTGTGCGTTCTTTTCCCCTAGGCCGTTCTAGTTATTCGTTTCGAGCATCAGAACTGCGAAAATTTTGAGATTCTCAAGCGTTTCTTACATCCAAACTGCCATATCTCGCGAACGGATTGACCAATCCGCAAAATTTCTGTTGCATCTGAAAGTAGAAACTCGCCCGATTACAACAGTATGCGTACTTTTCCCCTAGGACGTTCTAGTTATTCGTTTCGAGCATCAGAACTGTGAAAATTTTGAGTTTCTCAAGCGTTTCTTACTTCCAAACTGCCATATCTCGCGAACGGATTGACCAATCCGCAAAATTTCTGTTGCATCTGAAAGTAGATACTCGCCCGATTACAACACTATGCGTACTTTTCCCCTAGGCCGTTCCAGTTATTCGTTTCGACCATCAGAACTGCGAAAATTTTGAGTTTCTCAAGCAATTCTTACCTCCAAACTGCCATATCTCGCGAACGGATTGACCAATCCGCAAAATTTCTGTTGCATCTGAAAGTAGAAACTCGCCCGATTACAACGGTGTGCGTACTTTTCCCCTAGGCCGTTCTAGTTATTCGTTTCGAGCATCAGAACTGCGAAAATTTTGAGTTTCTCGAACGTTTCTTACTTCCAAACTGCCATATCTCGCGAACGGATTGACCAATCCGCAAAATTTCTGTTGCATCTGAAAGTAGAAACTCGCCCGATTACAACGGTATGCGTACTTTTCCCCTAGGCCGTTCTAGTTATTCGTTTCGAGCATCAGGTATGCGAAAATTTTGAGTTCCTCAAGCGTTTCTTACATCCAAACTGCCATATCTCGCGAACGGATTTACCAATCCGCAAAATTTCTGTTGCATCTGAAAGTAGAAACTCGCCCGATTACAACTGTAAGCGTACTTTTCCCCTAGCCCGTTCTAGTTATTCGTTTCGAGCAACAGAACTGCGAAAATTTTGAGTTTCTCAAGCGTTTCTTACTTCCAAACTGCCATATCTCGCGAACGGATTGACCAATCCGCACAATTTCTGTTGCATCTGAAAGTAGAAGCTCGCCCGATTACAACACTGTGCCTACTTTTACCCTAGGCCGTTCTAGTTATTCGTTTCGAGCATCAGAACTGCGAAAATTTTGAGTTTCTCAAGCGTTTCTTACCTCCAAACTGCCATATCTCGCGAACGGATTGACCAATCCGCAAAATTTCTGTTGCATCTGAAAGTAGCAACTCGCCCGATTACAACGGTGTGCGTACTTTTCCCCTAGGCCGTTCTAGTTATTCGTTTCGAGCATCAGAACTGCGAAAATTTTGAGTTTCTCAAGCGTTTCTTACATCCAAACTGCCATATCTCGCGAACGGATTGACCAATCCGCAAAATTTCTGTTGCATCTGAAAGTAGAAACTCGCCCGATTACAACAGTATGCGTACTTTTCCCCTAGGACGTTCTAGTTATTCGTTTCGAGCATCAGAACTGTGAAAATTTTGAGTTTCTCAAGCGTTTCTTACATCCAAACTGCCATATCTCGCGAACGGATTGACCAATCCGCAAAATTTCTGTTGCATCTGAAAGTAGAAACTCGCCCGATTACAACACTATGCGTACTTTTCCCCTAGGCCGTTCCAGTTATTCGTTTCGACCATCAGAACTGCGAAAATTTTGAGTTTCTCAAGCATTTCTTACCTCCAAACTGCCATATCTCGCGAACGGATTGACCAATCCGCAAAATTTCTGTTGCATCTGAAAGTAGAAACTCACCCGATTACAACGGTGTGCGTACTTTTCCCCTAGGCCGTTCTAGTTATTCGTTTCGAGCATCAGAACTGCGAAAATTTTGAGTTTCTCGAACGTTTCTTACTTCCAAACTGCCGTATCTCGCGAACGGATTGACCAATCCGCAAAATTTCTGTTGCATCTGAAAGTAGAAACTCGCCCGATTACAACGGTATGCGTACTTTTCCCCTAGGCCGTTCTAGTTATTCGTTTCGAGCATCAGAACTGCGAAAATTTTGAGTTTCTCGAACCATTCTTACTTCCAAACTGCCATATCTCGCGAACGGATTGACCAATCCGCAAAATTTCTGTTGCATCTGAAAGTAGAAACTCGCCCGATTACAACACTATGCGCACTTTTCCCCTAGGCCGTTCTAGTTATTCGTTTCGAGCATCAGAACTGCGAAAATTTTGAGTTTCTCAAGCGTTTCTTACCTCCAAACTGCCATATCTCGCGAACGGATTGACCAATCCGCAAAATTTCTGTTGCATCTGAAAGTAGAAACTCGCCCGATTACAACACTATTCGTACTTTTCCCCTAGGCTGTTCTAGTTATTCGTTTCGAGCATCAGAACTGCGAAAATTTTGAGTTTCTCAAGCGTTTCTTACCTCCAAACTGCCATATCTCGCGAACGGATTGACCAATCCGCAAAATTTCTGTTGCATCTGAAAGTAGCAACTCGCCCGATTTCAACGGTGTGCGTTCTTTTCCCCTAGGCCGTTCTAGTTATTCGTTTCGAGCATCAGAACTGCGAAAATTTTGAGATTCTCAAGCGTTTCTTACATCCAAACTGCCATATCTCGCGAACGGATTGACCAATCCGCAAAATTTCTGTTGCATCTGAAAGTAGAAACTCGCCCGATTACAACACTATGCGTACTTTTCCCCTAGGCCGTTCCAGTTATTCGTTTCGACCATCAGAACTGCGAAAATTTTGAGTTTCTCAAGCGTTTCTTACTTCCAAACTGCCATATCTCGCGAACGGATTGACCAATCCGCACAATTTCTGTTGCATCTGAAAGTAGAAACTCGCCCGATTACAACACTGTGCCTACTTTTCCCCTAGGCCGTTCTAGTTATTCGTTTCGAGCATCAGAACTGCGAAAATTTTGAGTTTCTCAAGCGTTTCTTACCTCCAAACTGCCATATCTCGCGAACGGATTGACCAATCCGCAAAATTTCTGTTGCATCTGAAAGTAGAAACTCGCCCGATTACAACGGTATGCGTACTTTTCCCCTAGCCCGTTCTAGTTATTCGTTTCGAGCAACAGAACTGCGAAAATTTTGAGTTTCTCAAGCGTTTCTTACTTCCAAACTGCCATATCTCGCGAACGGATTGACCAATCCGCAAAATTTCTGTTGCATCTGAAAGTAGAAACTCGCCCGATTACAACACTATGCGCACTTTTCCCCTAGGCCGTCCTAGTTATTCGTTTCGAGCATCAGAACTGCGAAAATTTTGAGTTTCTCAAGCGTTTCTTACCTCCAAACTGCCATATCTCGCGAACGGATTGACCAATCCGCAAAATTTCTGTTGCATCTGAAGGTAGAAACTCGCCCGATTACAACGGTATGCGTACTTTTCCCCTAGGCCGTCCTAGTTATTCGTTTCGAGCATCAGAACTGCGAAAATTTTGAGTTTCTCAAGCGTTTCTCACGTACAAACTGCCACATCTCGCGAACGGATTGTCCAATCCGCAAAATTTCTGATGCATCTGAAAGTAGAAACTCGCCCGATTACAACGGTATGCGTACCTTTCCCCTAGGCCGATCTAGTTATTCGTTTCGAGCATCAGAACTTCGAAAATTTTGAGTTTCTCAAGCGTTTCTTACTTCCAAACTGCCATATCTCGCGAACGGATTGACCAATCCGCAAAATTTCTGTTGCATCTGAAAGTAGAAACTCGCCCGATTACAACGGTGTGCGTACTTTTCCCCTAGGCCGTTCTAGTTATTCGTTTCGAGCATCAGAACTGCGAAAATTTTGAGTTTCTCGAGCGTTTCTTACCTCCAAACTGCCATATCTCGCGAACGGATTGACCAATCCGCAAAATTTCTGTTGCATCTGAAAGTAGAAACTCGCCCGATTACAACACTATGCGCACTTTTCCGCTAGGCCGTTCTAGTTATTCGTTTCGAGCATCAGAACTGCGAAAATTTTGAGTTTCTCAAGCGTTTCTTACCTCCAAACTGCCATATCTCGCGAACGGATTGACCAATCCGCAAAACTTCTGTTGCATCTGAAAGTAGAAACTCGCCCGATTACAACGGTATGCGTACTTTTCCCCTAGGCCGTTCTAGTTATTCGTTTCGAGCATCAGAACTGCGAAAATTTTGAGTTTCTCAAGCGTTTCTTACCTCCAAACTGCCATATCTCGCGAACGGATTTGCCAATCCGCAAAATTTCTGTTGCATCTGAAAGTAGAAACTCGCCCGATTACAACACTATGCGTACTTTTGCCCTAGGCCGCCCTAGTTATTCGTTTCGAGCATCAGAACTGCAAAAATTTTGAGTTTCTCAAGCGTTTCTTACTTCCAAACTGCTATATCTCGCGAACGGATTGACCAATCCGCAAAATTTCTGTTGCATCTGAAAGTAGAAACTCGCCCGATTACAACGGTATGCGTACTTTTCCCCTAGGCCGTTCTAGTTATGCTTGTCGAGCATCAGAACTGCGAAAATTTTGAGTTTCTCAAGCGTTTCTCACGTACAAACTGCCACATCTCGCGAACGGATTGTCCAATCCGCAAAATTTCTGATGCATCTGAAAGTAGAAACTCGCCCGATTACAACGGTATGCGTACTTTTCCCCTAGGCCGTCCTAGTTATTCGTTTCGAGCATCAGAACTGTGAAAATTTTGAGTTTCTCAAGCGTTTCTTACCTCCAAACTGCCATATCTCGCGAACGGATTGACCAATCCGCAAAATTTCTGTTGCATCTGAAAGTAGAAACTCGCCCGATTACAACACTATGCGTACTTTTCCCCTAGGCCGTTCTAGTTATGCTTGTCGAGCATCAGAACTGCGAAAATTTTGAGTTTCTCGAGCGTTTCTTACCTCCAAACTGCCATATCTCGCGAACGGATTGACCAATCCGCAAAATTTCTGTTGCATCTGAAAGTAGAAACTCGCCCGATTACAACACTATGCGTACTTTTCCCCTAGGCCGTTCTAGTTATTCGTTTCGAGCATCAGAACTGCGAAAATTTTGAGTTTCTCAAGCGTTTCTTACCTCCAAACTGCCATATCTCGCGAACGGATTGACCAATCCGCAAAATTTCTGTTGCATCTGAAAGTAGAAACTCGCCCGAATACAAAACTATGCGTACTTTTCCCCTAGGCCGCCCTAGTTATTCGTTTCGAGCATCAGAACTGCGAAAATTTTGAGTTTCTCAAGCGTTTCTTACCTCCAAACTGCCATATCTCGCGAACGGATTGACCAATCCGCAAAATTTCTGTTGCATCTGAAAGTAGAAACTCGCCCGATTACACTCGCCCGATTACAACTGTATGCGTACTTTTCCCCTAGCCCGTTCTAGTTATTCGTTTCGAGCAACAGAACTGCGAAAATTTTGAGTTTCTCAAGCGTTGCTTACTTCCAACTGCCATATCTCGCGAACCGATTGACCAATCCGCAAAATTTCTGTTGCATCTGAAAGTAGAAACTCGCCCGATTACAACGGTGTGCGTACTTTTCCCCTAGGCCGTTATTGTTATTCGTTTCGAGCATCAGAACGCGAATATTTTGAGTTTCTCAAGCGTTTCTTACATCCAAACAGCCATATCTCGCGACGGATTGACCAATCCGCAAATTTCTGTTGCGTCTGAAAGTAGAAACTCGCCCGATTACGAAGGTATGCGTACTTTTCCCCTAGCCCGTTCTAGTTATTCGTTTCGAGCAACACAACTGCGAAAATTTTGAGTTTCTCAAGCGTTGCTTACCTCCAAACTGCCATATCTCGCGAACGGATTGACCAATCCGCAAAATTTCTGTTGCATCTGAAAGTAGAAACTCGCCCGATTACAACTGTGTGCGTACTTTTCCCCTAGGCCGTTCTAGTTATGCTTGTCGAGCATCAGAACTGCGAAAATTTTGAGTTTCTCGAGCGTTCTTACCTCCAAACTGCCATATCTCGCGAACGGATTGACAATCCGCAAAATTTCTGTTGCATCTGAAAGTAGAAACTCGCCGATTACAACGGTATGCGTACTTTTCCCTAGGGCGTTCTGGTTATTCGTTTCGAGCATCAGAATTGTGATAATTTGAGTTTCTCAACCGTTTCTTACCTCCAAACTGCCATATCTCGCGAACGGATTGACCAATCGCAAATTTCTGTTGCATCTGAAGGCAGAAACTCGCCCGATTATAACGGTATGCGTACTTTTCCCCTAGGCCGTTCTAGTTATTCGTTTCGAGCATCAGAACTGCGAAAATTTTGAGTTTCTCAAGCGTTCTCACGTACAAACTACCACATCTCGCGACGGATTGTCCAATCCGCAAAATTTCTAATGCATCTGAAAGTAGAAACTCGCCCGATTACAACGGTATGCGTACTTTTCCCTAGGCCGCCCTAGTTATTCGTTTCGAGCATCAGAACTGCAAAAATTTTGAGTTTCTCAAGCTTTTCTTACTTCCAACTGCCATATCTCGCGAACGGATTGACCAATCCGCAAATTTCTATTGCATCTGAAAGTAGAAACTCGCCCGATTACAACGGTATGGCGTACATTTCCCTAGGCCGTCCTAGTTATTCGTTTCGAGCATCAGAACTGTGAAAATTTTGACTTTCTCAAGCGTTTCTTACCTCCAAACTGCCACATCTCGCGAACGGATTGACCAATCCGCAAAATTTCTGTGCATCTGAAAGTAGAAACTCGCCCGATTACAACACTATGCGTACTTTTCCCCTAGGCCGTTCTAGTTATGCTTGTCGAGCATCAGAACTGCGAAAGTTTTGAGTTTCTCGAGCGTTTCTTACCTCCAAACTGCCATAATCTAGCGAACGGATTGACCAATCCGCAAAATTTCTGTTGCATCTGAAAGTAGAAATTCGCCCGATTACAACTGTATGCGTACTTTTCCCCTAGCCGTTCTAGTTATTCGTTTCGAGCAACAGAACTGCGAAAATTTGAGTTTCTCAAGCGTTGCTTACTTCCAAACTGCCATATCGCGCGAACGGATTGACCAATCCGCAAAATTTCTGTTGCATCTGAAAGTAGAAACTCGCCGATTACAACGGTATGCGTACTTTTCCCCTAGGCCGTTCTAGTTATGCTTGTAGGAGCATCAGAACTGCGAAAATTTTGAGTTTCTCGAGCGTTTCTTACCTCCAAACTGCCATATCTCGCGAACGGATTGACCAATCCGCAAAATTTCTGTTGCATCTGAAAGTAGAAACTCGCCCGATTACAACACTGTGCGTACTTTTCCCTAGCCGTTCCAGTTATTCGTTTCGAGCATCAGAACTGCGAAAATTTTGAGTTTCTCAAGCGTTTCTCACCTACAAACTGCCACATCTCGCGAACGGATTGTCCAATCCGCAAAATTTCTGATGCATCTGAAAGTAGAAACTCGCCCGATTACAACGTTATGCGTACTTTTCCCCTAGGCCGCCCTAGTTATTCGTTTCGAGCATCAGAACTGCAAAAATTTTGAGTTTCTCAAGCGTTGCTTACCTCCAAACTGCCATATCTCGCGAACGGATGGACCAATCCGCAAAATTTCTGTTGCATCTTAAAGTAGAAACTCGCCCGATTACGACGGTATGCGTACTTTTCCTCTAGCCCGTTCTAGTTATTCGTTTCGAGCAACAGAACTGCGAAAATTTTGAGTTTCTCAAGCGTTTCTTACCTCCAAACTGCCACATCTCGCGAACGGATTGACCAATCCGCAAAATTTCTGTTGCATGTGAAAGTAGAAACTCGCCCGATTACAACGGTGTGCGTACTTTTCCCCTAAGCCGTTCTAGTTATGCTTGTCGAGCATCAGAACTGCGAAAATGTTGAGTATCTCGAGCGTTTCTTACCTCCAAACTGCCATACCTCGCGAACGGATTCACCAATCCGCAAAATTTCTGTTGCATCTGAAAGTAGAAACTCGCCCGATTACAACGGTATGCGTACTTTTCCCCTAGCCCGTTCTAGTTATTCGTTTCGAGCAACAGAACTGCGAAAATTTTGAGTTTCTCAAGCGTTGCTTACCTCCAAACTGCCATATCTCGCGAACCGATTGACCAATCCGCAAAATTTCTGTTGCATCTGAAAGTAGAAACTCGCCCGATTACAACGGTGTGCGTACTTTTCCCCTAGGCCGTTATTGTTATTCGTTTCGAGCATCAGAACCGCGAAAATTTTGAGTTTCTCAAGCGTTTCTTACCTCCAAACTGCCATATCTCGCGAACTGATTGACCAACCCGCAAAATTTCTGTTGCATCTGAAAGTAGAAACTCGCCCGATTACAACGGTATGCGTACTTTTCCTCTAGGCCGTTCTAGTTATTCGTTTCCAGCATCAGAACTGCGAATATTTTGAGTTTCTCAACCGTTTCTTACCTCCAAACTGCCATATCTCGCGAACGGATTGACCAATCCGCAAAATTTCTGTTGCATCTGAAAGTAGAAATTCGCCCGATTACAACTGTATGCGTACTTTTCCCCTAGCCCGTTCTAGTTATTCGTTTCGAGCAATAGAACTGCGAAAATTTTGAGTTTCTCAACCGTTGCTTACCTCCAAACTGCCATATCTCGCGTACGGATTGACCAATCCGCAAAATTTCTGTTGCATCTGAAAGTAGAAACTCGCCCGATTACGACGGTATGCGTACTTTTCCCCTAGGCCGTTCTAGTTATTCGTTTCGAGCATCAGAACTGCGAAAATTTTGAGTTTCTCAAGCGTTTCTTACCTCCAAACTGCCATATCTCGCGAACGGATTGACCAATCCGCAAAATTTCTGTTGCATCTGAAAGTAGAAACTCGCCCGATTACGACGGTGTGCGTACTTTTCCCCTAGCCCGTTCTAGTTATTCGTTTCGAGCAATAGAACTGCGAAAATTTTGAGTTTCTCAAGCGTTGCTTACCTCCAAACTGCCATATCTCGCGTACGGATTGACCAATCCGCAAAATTTCTGTTGCATCTGAAAGTAGAAACTCGCCCGATTACGACGGTATGCGTACTTTTCCCCTAGGCCGTTCTAGTTATTCGTTTCGAGCATCAGAACTGCGAAAATTTTGAGTTTCTCAAGCGTTTCTTACCTCCAAACTGCCATATCTCGCGAACTGATTGACCAACCCGCAAAATTTCTGTTGCATCTGAAAGTAGAAATTCGCCCGATTACAACTGTATGCGTACTTTTCCCCTAGCCCGTTCTAGTTATTCGTTTCGAGCAACAGAACTGCGAAAATTTTGAGTTTCTCAAGCGTTGCTTACTTCCAAACTGCCATATCTCGCGAACCGATTGACCAATCCGCAAAATTTCTGTTGCATCTGAAAGTAGAAACTCGCCCGATTACAACGGTGTGCGTACTTTTCCCCTAGGCCGTTATTGTTATTCGTTTCGAGCATCAGAACGCGAATATTTTGAGTTTCTCAAGCGTTTCTTACATCCAAACAGCCATATCTCGCGAACGGATTGACCAATCCGCAAAATTTCTGTTGCGTCTGAAAGTAGAAACTCGCCCGATTACGAAGGTATGCGTACTTTTCCCCTAGCCCGTTCTAGTTATTCGTTTCGAGCAACACAACTGCGAAAATTTTGAGTTTCTCAAGCGTTGCTTACCTCCAAACTGCCATATCTCGCGAACGGATTGACCAATCCGCAAAATTTCTGTTGCATCTGAAAGTAGAAACTCGCCCGATTACAACGGTGTGCGTACTTTTCCCCTAGGCCGTTCTAGTTATGCTTGTCGAGCATCAGAACTGCGAAAATTTTGAGTTTCTCGAGCGTTTCTTACCTCCAAACTGCCATATCTCGCGAACGGATTGACCAATCCGCAAAATTTCTGTTGCATCTGAAAGTAGAAACTCGCCCGATTACAACGGTATGCGTACTTTTCCCCTAGGGCGTTCTGGTTATTCGTTTCGAGCATCAGAATTGTGATAATTTTGAGTTTCTCAACCGTTTCTTACCTCCAAACTGCCATATCTCGCGAACGGATTGACCAATCCGCAAAATTTCTGTTGCATCTGAAGGCAGAAACTCGCCCGATTATAACGGTATGCGTACTTTTCCCCTAGGCCGTTCTAGTTATTCGTTTCGAGCATCAGAACTGCGAAAATTTTGAGTTTCTCAAGCGTTTCTCACGTACAAACTACCACATCTCGCGAACGGATTGTCCAATCCGCAAAATTTCTAATGCATCTGAAAGTAGAAACTCGCCCGATTACAACGGTATGCGTACTTTTCCCCTAGGCCGCCCTAGTTATTCGTTTCGAGCATCAGAACTGCAAAAATTTTGAGTTTCTCAAGCTTTTCTTACTTCCCAACTGCCATATCTCGCGAACGGATTGACCAATCCGCAAAATTTCTATTGCATCTGAAAGTAGAAACTCGCCCGATTACAACGGTATGCGTACATTTCCCCTAGGCCGTCCTAGTTATTCGTTTCGAGCATCAGAACTGTGAAAATTTTGACTTTCTCAAGCGTTTCTTACCTCCAAACTGCCACATCTCGCGAACGGATTGACCAATCCGCAAAATTTCTGTTGCATCTGAAAGTAGAAACTCGCCCGATTACAACACTATGCGTACTTTTCCCCTAGGCCGTTCTAGTTATGCTTGTCGAGCATCAGAACTGCGAAAGTTTTGAGTTTCTCGAGCGTTTCTTACCTCCAAACTGCCATATCTAGCGAACGGATTGACCAATCCGCAAAATTTCTGTTGCATCTGAAAGTAGAAATTCGCCCGATTACAACTGTATGCGTACTTTTCCCCTAGCCCGTTCTAGTTATTCGTTTCGAGCAACAGAACTGCGAAAATTTTGAGTTTCTCAAGCGTTGCTTACTTCCAAACTGCCATATCGCGCGAACGGATTGACCAATCCGCAAAATTTCTGTTGCATCTGAAAGTAGAAACTCGCCCGATTACAACGGTATGCGTACTTTTCCCCTAGGCCGTTCTAGTTATGCTTGTAGAGCATCAGAACTGCGAAAATTTTGAGTTTCTCGAGCGTTTCTTACCTCCAAACTGCCATATCTCGCGAACGGATTGACCAATCCGCAAAATTTCTGTTGCATCTGAAAGTAGAAACTCGCCCGATTACAACACTGTGCGTACTTTTCCCCTAGGCCGTTCCAGTTATTCGTTTCGAGCATCAGAACTGCGAAAATTTTGAGTTTCTCAAGCGTTTCTCACCTACAAACTGCCACATCTCGCGAACGGATTGTCCAATCCGCAAAATTTCTGATGCATCTGAAAGTAGAAACTCGCCCGATTACAACGTTATGCGTACTTTTCCCCTAGGCCGCCCTAGTTATTCGTTTCGAGCATCAGAACTGCAAAAATTTTGAGTTTCTCAAGCGTTGCTTACCTCCAAACTGCCATATCTCGCGAACGGATGGACCAATCCGCAAAATTTCTGTTGCATCTTAAAGTAGAAACTCGCCCGATTACGACGGTATGCGTACTTTTCCTCTAGCCCGTTCTAGTTATTCGTTTCGAGCAACAGAACTGCGAAAATTTTGAGTTTCTCAAGCGTTTCTTACCTCCAAACTGCCACATCTCGCGAACGGATTGACCAATCCGCAAAATTTCTGTTGCATGTGAAAGTAGAAACTCGCCCGATTACAACGGTGTGCGTACTTTTCCCCTAAGCCGTTCTAGTTATGCTTGTCGAGCAACAGAACTGCGAAAATTTTGAGTTTCTCAAGCGTTTCTTACCTCCAAACTGCCATACCTCGCGAACTGATTGACCAACCCGCAAAATTTCTGTTGCATCTGAAAGTAGAAACTCGCCCGATTACAACGTTATGCGTACTTTTCCCCTAGGCCGCCCTAGTTATTCGTTTCGAGCATCAGAACTGCAAAAATTTTGAGTTTCTCAAGCGTTGCTTACCTCCAAACTGCCATATCTCGCGAACGGATTGACCAATCCGCAAAATTTCTGTTGCGTCTGAAAGTAGAAACTCGCCCGATTACGAAGGTATGCGTACTTTTCCCCTAGCCCGTTCTAGTTATTCGTTTCGAGCAACACAACTGCGAAAATTTTGAGTTTCTCAAGCGTTGCTTACCTCCAAACTGCCATATCTCGCGAACGGATTGACCAATCCGCAAAATTTCTGTTGCATCTGAAAGTAGAAACTCGCCCGATTACAACGGTGTGCGTACTTTTCCCCTAGGCCGTTCTAGTTATGCTTGTCGAGCATCAGAACTGCGAAAATTTTGAGTTTCTCGAGCGTTTCTTACCTCCAAAC
Organism: Ptiloglossa arizonensis; assembly: GCF_051014685.1. Lineage (NCBI taxonomy): Eukaryota > Metazoa > Arthropoda > Insecta > Hymenoptera > Colletidae > Ptiloglossa > Ptiloglossa arizonensis. The sequence goes on from NW_027479134.1 coordinate 116,425, forward strand.
TGCCATATCTCGCGAACGGATTGACCAATCCGCAAAATTTCTGTTGCATCTGAAAGTAGAAACTCGCCCGATTACAACGGTATGCGTACTTTTCCCCTAGGGCGTTCTGGTTATTCGTTTCGAGCATCAGAATTGTGATAATTTTGAGTTTCTCAACCGTTTCTTACCTCCAAACTGCCATATCTCGCGAACGGATTGACCAATCCGCAAAATTTCTGTTGCATCTGAAGGCAGAAACTCGCCCGATTATAACGGTATGCGTACTTTTCCCCTAGGCCGTTCTAGTTATTCGTTTCGAGCATCAGAACTGCGAAAATTTTGAGTTTCTCAAGCGTTTCTCACGTACAAACTACCACATCTCGCGAACGGATTGTCCAATCCGCAAAATTTCTAATGCATCTGAAAGTAGAAACTCGCCCGATTACAACGGTATGCGTACTTTTCCCCTAGGCCGCCCTAGTTATTCGTTTCGAGCATCAGAACTGCAAAAATTTTGAGTTTCTCAAGCTTTTCTTACTTCCCAACTGCCATATCTCGCGAACGGATTGACCAATCCGCAAAATTTCTATTGCATCTGAAAGTAGAAACTCGCCCGATTACAACGGTATGCGTACATTTCCCCTAGGCCGTCCTAGTTATTCGTTTCGAGCATCAGAACTGTGAAAATTTTGACTTTCTCAAGCGTTTCTTACCTCCAAACTGCCACATCTCGCGAACGGATTGACCAATCCGCAAAATTTCTGTTGCATCTGAAAGTAGAAACTCGCCCGATTACAACACTATGCGTACTTTTCCCCTAGGCCGTTCTAGTTATGCTTGTAGAGCATCAGAACTGCGAAAATTTTGAGTTTCTCGAGCGTTTCTTACCTCCAAACTGCCATATCTCGCGAACGGATTGACCAATCCGCAAAATTTCTGTTGCATCTGAAAGTAGAAACTCGCCCGATTACAACACTGTGCGTACTTTTCCCCTAGGCCGTTCCAGTTATTCGTTTCGAGCATCAGAACTGCGAAAATTTTGAGTTTCTCAAGCGTTTCTCACCTACAAACTGCCACATCTCGCGAACGGATTGTCCAATCCGCAAAATTTCTGATGCATCTGAAAGTAGAAACTCGCCCGATTACAACGTTATGCGTACTTTTCCCCTAGGCCGCCCTAGTTATTCGTTTCGAGCATCAGAACTGCAAAAATTTTGAGTTTCTCAAGCGTTGCTTACCTCCAAACTGCCATATCTCGCGAACGGATGGACCAATCCGCAAAATTTCTGTTGCATCTTAAAGTAGAAACTCGCCCGATTACGACGGTATGCGTACTTTTCCTCTAGCCCGTTCTAGTTATTCGTTTCGAGCAACAGAACTGCGAAAATTTTGAGTTTCTCAAGCGTTTCTTACCTCCAAACTGCCACATCTCGCGAACGGATTGACCAATCCGCAAAATTTCTGTTGCATGTGAAAGTAGAAACTCGCCCGATTACAACGGTGTGCGTACTTTTCCCCTAAGCCGTTCTAGTTATGCTTGTCGAGCAACAGAACTGCGAAAATTTTGAGTTTCTCAAGCGTTTCTTACCTCCAAACTGCCATACCTCGCGAACTGATTGACCAACCCGCAAAATTTCTGTTGCATCTGAAAGTAGAAACTCGCCCGATTACAACGTTATGCGTACTTTTCCCCTAGGCCGCCCTAGTTATTCGTTTCGAGCATCAGAACTGCAAAAATTTTGAGTTTCTCAAGCGTTGCTTACCTCCAAACTGCCATATCTCGCGAACGGATGGACCAATCCGCAAAATTTCTGTTGCATCTTAAAGTAGAAACTCGCCCGATTACGACGGTATGCGTACTTTTCCTCTAGCCCGTTCTAGTTATTCGTTTCGAGCAACAGAACTGCGAAAATTTTGAGTTTCTCAAGCGTTTCTTACCTCCAAACTGCCACATCTCGCGAACGGATTGACCAATCCGCAAAATTTCTGTTGCATCTTAAAGTAGAAACTCGCCCGATTACGACGGTATGCGTACTTTTCCTCTAGCCCGTTCTAGTTATTCGTTTCGAGCAACAGAACTGCGAAAATTTTGAGTTTCTCAAGCGTTTCTTACCTCCAAACTGCCATACCTCGCGAACGGATTCACCAATCCGCAAAATTTCTGTTGCATCTGAAAGTAGAAACTCGCCCGATTACAACGGTATGCGTACTTTTCCCCTAGCCCGTTCTAGTTATTCGTTTCGAGCAACAGAACTGCGAAAATTTTGAGTTTCTCAAGCGTTGCTTACCTCCAAACTGCCATATCTCGCGAACCGATTGACCAATCCGCAAAATTTCTGTTGCATCTGAAAGTAGAAACTCGCCCGATTACAACGGTGTGCGTACTTTTCCCCTAGGCCGTTATTGTTATTCGTTTCGAGCATCAGAACCGCGAAAATTTTGAGTTTCTCAAGCGTTTCTTACCTCCAAACTGCCATATCTCGCGAACTGATTGACCAACCCGCAAAATTTCTGTTGCATCTGAAAGTAGAAACTCGCCCGATTACAACGGTATGCGTACTTTTCCTCTAGGCCGTTCTAGTTATTCGTTTCCAGCATCAGAACTGCGAATATTTTGAGTTTCTCAAGCGTTTCTTACATCCAAACTGCCATATCTCGCGTACGGATTGACCAATCCGCAAAATTTCTGTTGCATCTGAAAGTAGAAACTCGCCCGATTACGACGGTATGCGTACTTTTCCCCTAGGCCGTTCTAGTTATTCGTTTCGAGCATCAGAACTGCGAAAATTTTGAGTTTCTCAAGCGTTTCTTACATCCAAACTGCCATATCTCGCGAACTGATTGACCAACCCGCAAAATTTCTGTTGCATCTGAAAGTAGAAACTCGCCCGATTACAACGGTATGCGTACTTTTCCTCTAGGCCGTTCTAGTTATTCGTTTCCAGCATCAGAACTGCGAATATTTTGAGTTTCTCAAGCGTTTCTTACATCCAAACTGCCATATCTCGCGAACGGATTGACCAATCCGCAAAATTTCTGTTGCATCTGAAAGTAGAAATTCGCCCGATTGCAACTGTATGCGTACTTTTCCCCTAGCCCGTTCTAGTTATTCGTTTCGAGCAATAGAACTGCGAAAATTTTGAGTTTCTCAAGCGTTGCTTACCTCCAAACTGCCATATCTCGCGTACGGATTGACCAATCCGCAAAATTTCTGTTGCATCTGAAAGTAGAAACTCGCCCGATTACGACGGTATGCGTACTTTTCCCCTAGGCCGTTCTAGTTATTCGTTTCGAGCATCAGAACTGCGAAAATTTTGAGTTTCTCAAGCGTTTCTTACCTCCAAACTGCCATATCTCGCGAACGGATTGACCAATCCGCAAAATTTCTGTTGCATCTGAAAGTAGAAACTCGCCCGATTACGACGGTATGCGTACTTTTCCCCTAGCCCGTTCTAGTTATTCGTTTCGAGCAATAGAACTGCGAAAATTTTGAGTTTCTCAAGCGTTGCTTACCTCCAAACTGCCATATCTCGCGTACGGATTGACCAATCCGCAAAATTTCTGTTGCATCTGAAAGTAGAAACTCGCCCGATTACGACGGTATGCGTACTTTTCCCCTAGGCCGTTCTAGTTATTCGTTTCGAGCATCAGAACTGCGAAAATTTTGAGTTTCTCAAGCGTTTCTTACCTCCAAACTGCCATATCTCGCGAACGGATTGACCAATCCGCAAAATTTCTGTTGCATCTGAAAGTAGAAACTCGCCCGATTACGACGGCATGCGTACTTTTCCCCTAGCCCGTTCTAGTTATTCGTTTCGAGCAACAGAACTGCGAAAATTTTGAGTTTCTCAAGCGTTGCTTACCTCCAAACTGCCATATCTCGCGAACGGATTGACCAATCCGCAAAATTTCTGTTGCATCTGAAAGTAGAAACTCGCCCGATTACAACGGTGTGCGTACTTTTCTCCTAGGTAGTTCTTGTTATTCGTTTCGAGCATCAGAACCGCGAAAATTTTGAGTTTCTCAAGCGTTTCTTACATCCAAACTGCCATATCTCGCGAACGGATTGACCAATCCGCAAAATTTCTGTTGCATCTGAAAGTAGAAACTCGCCCGATTACGACGGTATGCGTACTTTTCCCCTAGCCCGTTCTAGTTATTCGTTTCGACCAATAGAACTGCGAAAATTTTGAGTTTCTCAAGCGTTGCTTACATCCAAACTGCCATATCTCGCGTACGGATTGACCAATCCGCAAAATTTCTGTTGCATCTGAAAGTAGAAACTCGCCCGATTACGACGGTATGCGTACTTTTCCCCTAGGCCGTTCTAGTTATTCGTTTCGAGCATCAGAACTGCGAAAATTTTGAGTTTCTCAAGCGTTGCTTACCTCCAAACTGCCATATCTCGCGTACGGATTGACCAATCCGCAAAATTTCTGTTGCATCTGAAAGTAGAAACTCGCCCGATTACGACGGTATGCGTACTTTTCCCCTAGCCCGTTCTAGTTATTCGTTTCGAGCATCAGAACCGCGAAAATTTTGAGTTTCTCAAGCGTTTTTTACCTCCAAACTGCCATATCTCGCGAACGGATTGACCAATCCGCAAAATTTCTGTTGCATCTGAAAGTAGAAATTCGCCCGATTACAACTGTATGCGTACTTTTCCCCTAGCCCGTTCTAGTTATTCGTTTCGAGCAATAGAACTGCGAAAATTTTGAGTTTCTCAAGCGTTGCTTACCTCCAAACTGCCATATCTCGCGTACGGATTGACCAATCCGCAAAATTTCTGTTGCATCTGAAAGTAGAAACTCGCGCGATTACGACGGTATGGGTACTTTTCCCCTAGCCCGTTCTAGTTATTCGTTTCGAGCAATAGAACTGCGAAAATTTTGAGTTTCTCAAGCGTTGCTTACATCCAAACTGCCATATCTCGCGTACGGATTGACCAATCCGCAAAATTTCTGTTGCATCTGAAAGTAGAAACTCGCCCGATTACGACGGTATGCGTACTTTTCCCCTAGGCCGTTCTAGTTATTCGTTTCAGGCATCAGAACTGCGAAAATTTTGAGTTTCTCAAGCGTTTCTTACCTCCAAACTGCCATATCTCGCGAACGGATTGACCAATCCGCAAAATTTCTGTTGCATCTGAAAGTAGAAACTCGCCCGATTACGACGGTATGCGTACTTTTCCCCTAGCCCGTTCTAGTTATTCGTTTCGAGCAATAGAACTGCGAAAATTTTGAGTTTCTCAAGCGTTGCTTACCTCCAAACTGCCATATCTCGCGTACGGATTGACCAATCCGCAAAATTTCTGTTGCATCTGAAAGTAGAAACTCGCCCGATTACGACGGTATGCGTACTTTTCCCCTAGGCCGTTCTAGTTATTCGTTTCGAGCATCAGAACTGCGAAAATTTTGAGTTTCTCAAGCGTTTCTTACCTCCAAACTGCCATATCTCGCGAACGGATTGACCAATCCGCAAAATTTCTGTTGCATCTGAAAGTAGAAACTCGCCCGATTACAACGGTGTGCGTACTTTTCTCCTAGGTAGTTCTTGTTATTCGTTTCGAGCATCAGAACCGCGAAAATTTTGAGTTTCTCAAGCGTTTCTTACATACAAACTGCCATATCTCGCGAACGGATTGACGAATCCGCAAAATTTCTGTTGCATCTGAAAGTAGAAACTCGCCCGATTACGACGGTATGCGTACTTTTCCCCTAGCCCGTTCTAGTTATTCGTTTCGAGCAATAGAACTGCGAAAATTTTGAGTTTCTCAAGCGTTTCTTACCTCCAAACTGCCATATCTCGCGAACGGATTGACCAATCCGCAAAATTTCTGTTGCATCTGAAAGTAGAAACTCGCCCGATTACGACGGTATGCGTACTTTTCCCCTAGCCCGTTCTAGTTATTCGTTTCGAGCAATAGAACTGCGAAAATTTTGAGTTTCTCAAGCGTTGCTTACCTCCAAACTGCCATATCTCGCGTACGGATTGACCAATCCGCAAAATTTCTGTTGCATCTGAAAGTAGAAACTCGCCCGATTACGACGGTATGCGTACTTTTCCCCTAGGCCGTTCTAGTTATTCGTTTCGAGCATCAGAACTGCGAAAATTTTGAGTTTCTCAAGCGTTTCTTACCTCCAAACTGCCATATCTCGCGAACGGATTGACCAATCCGCAAAATTTCTGTTGCATCTGAAAGTAGAAACTCGCCCGATTACAACGGTGTGCGTACTTTTCTCCTAGGTAGTTCTTGTTATTCGTTTCGAGCATCAGAACCGCGAAAATTTTGAGTTTCTCAAGCGTTTCTTACATACAAACTGCCATATCTCGCGAACGGATTGACGAATCCGCAAAATTTCTGTTGCATCTGAAAGTAGAAACTCGCCCGATTACGACGGTATGCGTACTTTTCCCCTAGCCCGTTCTAGTTATTCGTTTCGAGCAATAGAACTGCGAAAATTTTGAGTTTCTCAAGCGTTGCTTACCTCCAAACTGCCATATCTCGCGTACGGATTGACCAATCCGCAAAATTTCTGTTGCATCTGAAAGTAGAAACTCGCCCGATTACGACGGTATGCGTACTTTTCCCCTAGGCCGTTCTAGTTATTCGTTTCGAGCATCAGAACTGCGAAAATTTTGAGTTTCTCAAGCGTTTCTTACCTCCAAACTGCCATATCTCGCGAACGGATTGACCAATCCGCAAAATTACTGTTGCATCTGAAAGTAGAAACTCGCCCGATTACAACGGTGTGCGTACTTTTCTCCTAGGTAGTTCTTGTTATTCGTTTCGAGCATCAGAACCGCGAAAATTTTGAGTTTCTCAAGCGTTTCTTACATCCAAACTGCCATATCTCGCGAACGGATTGACCAATCCGCAAAATTTCTGTTGCATCTGAAAGTAGAAATTCGCCCGATTACATCGGTGTGCGTACTTTTCCCCTAGCCCGTCCTAGTTATGCTTGTCGAGCATCAGAACTGCGAAAGTTTTGAGTTTTTCGAGCGTTTCTTACATCCAAACTGCCATATCTCGCGGACGGATTGACCAATCCGCAAAATTTCTGTTGCATCTGAAAGTAGAAACTCGCCCGATTACAACGGTATGCGTACTTTTCCCCTAGGGCGTTCTGGTTATTCGTTTCGAGCATCAGAATTGTGATAATTTTGAGTTTCTCAACCGTTTCTTACCTCCAAACTGCCATATCTCGCGAACGGATTGACCAATCCGCAAAATTTCTGTTGCATCTGAAAAAGTAGAAATTCGCCCGATTACAACTGTATGCGTACTTCTCCCTAGCCCGTTCTAGTTATTCGTTTCGAGCATCAGAATTGTGATAATTTTGAGTTTCTCAACCGTTTCTTACCTCCAAACTGCCATATCTCGCGAACGGATTGACCAATCCGCAAAATTTCTGTTGCATCTGAAAGTAGAAATTCGCCCGATTACAACTGTATGCGTACTTCTCCCCTAGCCCGTTCTAGTTATTCGTTTCGAGCAATAGAACTGCGAAAATTTTAAGTTTCTCAAGCGTTGCTTACCTCCAAACTGCCATATCTCGCGAACGGATTGACCAATCCGCAAAATTTCTGTTGCATCTGAAAGTAGAAACTCGCCCATTACAACGGTGTGCGTACATTTCCCTAGGCCGTTCTAGTTATTCGTTTCGAGCAATAGAACTGCGAAAATTTTGAGTTTCTCAAGCGTTGCTTACCTCCAAACTGCCATATCTCGCGTACGGATTGACCAATCCGCAAAATTTCTGTTGCATCTGAAAGTAGAAACTCGCGCGATTACGACGGTATGGGTACTTTTCCCCTAGCCCGTTCTAGTTATTCGTTTCGAGCAATAGAACTGCGAAATTTTGAGTTTCTCAAGCGTTGCTTACATCCAAACTGCCATATCTCGCGTACGGATTGACCAATCCGCAAAATTTCTGTTGCATCTGAAAGTAGAAACTCGCCCGATTACGACGGTATGCGTACTTTTCCCCTAGGCCGTTCTAGTTATTCGTTTCAGGCATCAGAACTGCGAAAATTTTGAGTTTCTCAAGCGTTTCTTACCTCCAAACTGCCATATCTCGCGAACGGATTGACCAATCCGCAAAATTTCTGTTGCATCTGAAAGTAGAAACTCGCCCGATTACGACGGTATGCGTACTTTTCCCCTAGCCCGTTCTAGTTATTCGTTTCGAGCAATAGAACTGCGAAAATTTTGAGTTTCTCAAGCGTTGCTTACCTCCAAACTGCCATATCTCGCGTACGGATTGACCAATCCGCAAAATTTCTGTTGCATCTGAAAGTAGAAACTCGCCCGATTACGACGGTATGCGTACTTTTCCCCTAGGCCGTTCTAGTTATTCGTTTCGAGCATCAGAACTGCGAAAATTTTGAGTTTCTCAAGCGTTTCTTACCTCCAAACTGCCATATCTCGCGAACGGATTGACCAATCCGCAAAATTTCTGTTGCATCTGAAAGTAGAAACTCGCCCGATTACAACGGTGTGCGTACTTTTCTCCTAGGTAGTTCTTGTTATTCGTTTCGAGCATCAGAACCGCGAAAATTTTGAGTTTCTCAAGCGTTTCTTACATACAAACTGCCATATCTCGCGAACGGATTGACGAATCCGCAAAATTTCTGTTGCATCTGAAAGTAGAAACTCGCCCGATTACGACGGTATGCGTACTTTTCCCCTAGCCCGTTCTAGTTATTCGTTTCGAGCAATAGAACTGCGAAAATTTTGAGTTTCTCAAGCGTTTCTTACCTCCAAACTGCCATATCTCGCGAACGGATTGACCAATCCGCAAAATTTCTGTTGCATCTGAAAGTAGAAACTCGCCCGATTACGACGGTATGCGTACTTTTCCCCTAGCCCGTTCTAGTTATTCGTTTCGAGCAATAGAACTGCGAAAATTTTGAGTTTCTCAAGCGTTGCTTACCTCCAAACTGCCATATCTCGCGTACGGATTGACCAATCCGCAAAATTTCTGTTGCATCTGAAAGTAGAAACTCGCCCGATTACGACGGTATGCGTACTTTTCCCCTAGGCCGTTCTAGTTATTCGTTTCGAGCATCAGAACTGCGAAAATTTTGAGTTTCTCAAGCGTTTCTTACCTCCAAACTGCCATATCTCGCGAACGGATTGACCAATCCGCAAAATTTCTGTTGCATCTGAAAGTAGAAACTCGCCCGATTACAACGGTGTGCGTACTTTTCTCCTAGGTAGTTCTTGTTATTCGTTTCGAGCATCAGAACCGCGAAAATTTTGAGTTTCTCAAGCGTTTCTTACATACAAACTGCCATATCTCGCGAATCCGCAAAATTTCTGTTGCATCTGAAAGTAGAAACTCGCCCGATTACGACGGTATGCGTACTTTTCCCCTAGCCCGTTCTAGTTATTCGTTTCGAGCAATAGAACTGCGAAAATTTTGAGTTTCTCAAGCGTTGCTTACCTCCAAACTGCCATATCTCGCGTACGGATTGACCAATCCGCAAAATTTCTGTTGCATCTGAAAGTAGAAACTCGCCCGATTACGACGGTATGCGTACTTTTCCCCTAGGCCGTTCTAGTTATTCGTTTCGAGCATCAGAACTGCGAAAATTTTGAGTTTCTCAAGCGTTTCTTACCTCCAAACTGCCATATCTCGCGAACGGATTGACCAATCCGCAAAATTACTGTTGCATCTGAAAGTAGAAACTCGCCCGATTACAACGGTGTGCGTACTTTTCTCCTAGGTAGTTCTTGTTATTCGTTTCGAGCATCAGAACCGCGAAAATTTTGAGTTTCTCAAGCGTTTCTTACATCCAAACTGCCATATCTCGCGAACGGATTGACCAATCCGCAAAATTTCTGTTGCATCTGAAAGTAGAAATTCGCCCGATTACATCGGTGTGCGTACTTTTCCCCTAGCCCGTCCTAGTTATGCTTGTCGAGCATCAGAACTGCGAAAGTTTTGAGTTTTTCGAGCGTTTCTTACATCCAAACTGCCATATCTCGCGGACGGATTGACCAATCCGCAAAATTTCTGTTGCATCTGAAAGTAGAAACTCGCCCGATTACAACGGTATGCGTACTTTTCCCCTAGGGCGTTCTGGTTATTCGTTTCGAGCATCAGAATTGTGATAATTTTGAGTTTCTCAACCGTTTCTTACCTCCAAACTGCCATATCTCGCGAACGGATTGACCAATCCGCAAAATTTCTGTTGCATCTGAAAGTAGAAATTCGCCCGATTACAACTGTATGCGTACTTCTCCCCTAGCCCGTTCTAGTTATTCGTTTCGAGCATCAGAATTGTGATAATTTTGAGTTTCTCAACCGTTTCTTACCTCCAAACTGCCATATCTCGCGAACGGATTGACCAATCCGCAAAATTTCTGTTGCATCTGAAAGTAGAAATTCGCCCGATTACAACTGTATGCGTACTTCTCCCCTAGCCCGTTCTAGTTATTCGTTTCGAGCAATAGAACTGCGAAAATTTTAAGTTTCTCAAGCGTTGCTTACCTCCAAACTGCCATATCTCGCGAACGGATTGACCAATCCGCAAAATTTCTGTTGCATCTGAAAGTAGAAACTCGCCCCATTACAACGGTGTGCGTACATTTCCCTAGGCCGTTCTAGTTATGCGTTTCGAGCAACAGAACTGCGAAAATTTTGAGTTTCTCAAGCGTTGCTTACATCCAAACTGCCATATCTCGCGAACCGATTGACCAATCCGCAAAATTTCTGTTGCATCTGAAAGTAGAAACTCGCCCGATTACAACGCTGTGCGTACTTTTCCCCTAGGCCGTTATTGTTATTCGTTTCGAGCATCAGAACCGCGAAAATTTTGAGTTTCTCAAGCGTTTCTTACCTCAAAACTGCCATATCTCGCGAACGGATTGACCAATCCGCAAAATTTCTGTTGCATCTGAAAGTAGAAACTCGCCCGATTACAACGGTGTGCGTACTTTTCCCCTAGGCCGTTCTAGTTATGCTTGTCGAGCATCAGAACTGCGAAAATTTTGAGTTTCTCGAGCGTTTCTTACCTCCAAACTGCCATATCTCGCGAACGGATTGACCAATCCGCAAAATTTCTGTTGCATCTGAAAGTAGAAACTCGCCCGATTACAACACTATGCGTACTTTTCCCCTAGGCCGTTCTAGTTATTCGTTTCGAGCTTCAGAACTGCGAAAATTTTGAGTTTCTCAAGCGTTTCTTACTTCCAAACTGCCATATCTCGCGAACGGATTGACCAATCCGCAAAATTTCTGTTGCATCTGAAGGTCGAAACTCGCCCGATTACAACGGTGTGCGTACTTTTGCCCTAGGTCGTTCTAGTTATGCGTGTCGAGCATCAGAACTGCGAAAATTTTGAGTTTCTCGAGCGTTTCTTACCTCCAAACTGCCATATCTCGCGAACGGATTGACCAATCCGCAAAATTTCTGTTGCATCTGAAAGTAGAAACTCGTCCGATTACAACGGTATGCGTACTTTTCCCCTAGGCCGTTCTAGTTATTCGTTTCGAGCATCAGAACTGCGAAAATTTTGGGTTTCTCGAGCGTTTCTTACCTCCAAACTGCCATATCTCGCGAACGGATTGACCAATCCGCAAAATTTCTGTTGCATCTGAAAGTAGAAACTCGCCCGATTACAACACTATGCGTACTTTTGCCCTAGGTCGTTCTAGTTATTCGTTTCGAGCATCAGAACTGCGAAAATTTTGAGTTTCTCGAGCGTTTCTTACCTCCAAACTGCCATATCTCGCGAACGGATTGACCAATCCGCAAAATTTCTGTTGCATCTGAAAGTAGAAACTCGCCCGATTACAACTGTATGCGTACTTTTCCCCTAGGCCGTTCTAGTTGTGCCTGTCGAGCATCAGAACTGCGAAAGTTTTGAGTTTTTCGAGCGTTTCTTACATCCAAACTGCCATATCTCGCGAACGGATTGACCAATCCGCAAATTTCTGTTGCATCTGAAAGTAGAAACTCGCCCGATTACAACGGTATGCGTACTTTTCCCCTAGGGCGTTCTGGTTATTCGTTTCGAGCATCAGAATTGTGATAATTTTGAGTTTCTCAACCGTTTCTTACCTCCAAACTGCCATATCTCGCGAACGGATTGACCAATCCGCAAAATTTCTGTTGCATCTGAAAGTAGAAATTCGCCCGATTACAACTGTATGCGTACTTCTCCCCTAGCCCGTTCTAGTTATTCGTTTCGAGCATCAGAATTGTGATAATTTTGAGTTTCTCAACCGTTTCTTACCTCCAAACTGCCATATCTCGCGAACGGATTGACCAATCCGCAAAATTTCTGTTGCATCTGAAAGTAGAAATTCGCCCGATTACAACTGTATGCGTACTTCTCCCCTAGCCCGTTCTAGTTATTCGTTTCGAGCAATAGAACTGCGAAAATTTTAAGTTTCTCAAGCGTTGCTTACCTCCAAACTGCCATATCTCGCGAACGGATTGACCAATCCGCAAAATCTCTGTTGCATCTGAAAGTAGAAACTCGCCCCATTACAACGGTGTGCGTACATTTCCCTAGGCCGTTCTAGTTATGCGTTTCGAGCAACAGAACTGCGAAAATTTTGAGTTTCTCAAGCGTTGCTTACCTCCAAACTGCCATATCTCGCGAACCGATTGACCAATCCGCAAAATTTCTGTTGCATCTGAAAGTAGAAACTCGCCCGATTACAACGCTGTGCGTACTTTTCCCCTAGGCCGTTATTGTTATTCGTTTCGAGCATCAGAACCGCGAAAATTTTGAGTTTCTCAAGCGTTTCTTACCTCAAAACTGCCATATCTCGCGAACGGATTGACCAATCCGCAAAATTTCTGTTGCATCTGAAAGTAGAAACTCGCCCGATTACAACGGTGTGCGTACTTTTCCCCTAGGCCGTTCTAGTTATGCTTGTCGAGCATCAGAACTGCGAAAATTTTGAGTTTCTCGAGCGTTTCTTACCTCCAAACTGCCATATCTCGCGAACGGATTGACCAATACGCAAAATTTCTGTTGCATCTGAAAGTAGAAACTCGCCCGATTACAACACTATGCGTACTTTTCCCCTAGGCCGTTCTAGTTATTCGTTTCGAGCTTCAGAACTGCGAAAATTTTGAGTTTCTCAAGCGTTTCTTACTTCCAAACTGCCATATCTCGCGAACGGATTGACCAATCCGCAAAATTTCTGTTGCATCTGAAGGTCGAAACTCGCCCGATTACAACGGTGTGCGTACTTTTGCCCTAGGTCGTTCTAGTTATGCGTGTCGAGCATCAGAACTGCGAAAATTTTGAGTTTCTCGAGCGTTTCTTACCTCCAAACTGCCATATCTCGCGAACGGATTGACCAATCCGCAAAATTTCTGTTGCATCTGAAAGTAGAAACTCGTCCGATTACAACGGTATGCGTACTTTTCCCCTAGGCCGTTCTAGTTATTCGTTTCGAGCATCAGAACTGCGAAAATTTTGGGTTTCTCGAGCGTTTCTTACCTCCAAACTGCCATATCTCGCGAACGGATTGACCAATCCGCAAAATTTCTGTTGCATCTGAAAGTAGAAACTCGCCCGATTACAACACTATGCGTACTTTTGCCCTAGGTCGTTCTAGTTATTCGTTTCGAGCATCAGAACTGCGAAAATTTTGAGTTTCTCGAGCGTTTCTTACCTCCAAACTGCCATATCTCGCGAACGGATTGACCAATCCGCAAAATTTCTGTTGCATCTGAAAGTAGAAACTCGCCCGATTACAACTGTATGCGTACTTTTCCCCTAGGCCGTTCTAGTTGTGCCTGTCGAGCATCAGAACTGCGAAAGTTTTGAGTTTTTCGAGCGTTTCTTACATCCAAACTGCCATATCTCGCGAACGGATTGACCAATCCGCAAAATTTCTGTTGCATCTGAAAGTAGAAACTCGCCCGATTACAACGGTATGCGTACTTTTCCCCTAGGGCGTTCTGGTTATTCGTTTCGAGCATCAGAATTGTGATAATTTTGAGTTTCTCAACCGTTTCTTACCTCCAAACTGCCATATCTCGCGAACGGATTGACCAATCCGCAAAATTTCTGTTGCATCTGAAAGTAGAAATTCGCCCGATTACAACTGTATGCGTACTTCTCCCCTAGCCCGTTCTAGTTATTCGTTTCGAGCATCAGAATTGTGATAATTTTGAGTTTCTCAACCGTTTCTTACCTCCAAACTGCCATATCTCGCGAACGGATTGACCAATCCGCAAAATTTCTGTTGCATCTGAAAGTAGAAATTCGCCCGATTACAACTGTATGCGTACTTCTCCCCTAGCCCGTTCTAGTTATTCGTTTCGAGCAATAGAACTGCGAAAATTTTAAGTTTCTCAAGCGTTGCTTACCTCCAAACTGCCATATCTCGCGAACGGATTGACCAATCCGCAAAATTTCTGTTGCATCTGAAAGTAGAAACTCGCCCCATTACAACGGTGTGCGTACATTTCCCTAGGCCGTTCTAGTTATGCGTTTCGAGCAACAGAACTGCGAAAATTTTGAGTTTCTCAAGCGTTGCTTACCTCCAAACTGCCATATCTCGCGAACCGATTGACCAATCCGCAAAATTTCTGTTGCATCTGAAAGTAGAAACTCGCCCGATTACAACGCTGTGCGTACTTTTCCCCTAGGCCGTTATTGTTATTCGTTTCGAGCATCAGAACCGCGAAAATTTTGAGTTTCTCAAGCGTTTCTTACCTCAAAACTGCCATATCTCGCGAACGGATTGACCAATCCGCAAAATTTCTGTTGCATCTGAAAGTAGAAACTCGCCCGATTACAACGGTGTGCGTACTTTTCCCCTAGGCCGTTCTAGTTATGCTTGTCGAGCATCAGAACTGCGAAAATTTTGAGTTTCTCGAGCGTTTCTTACCTCCAAACTGCCATATCTCGCGAACGGATTGACCAATCCGCAAAATTTCTGTTGCATCTGAAAGTAGAAACTCGCCCGATTACAACACTATGCGTACTTTTCCCCTAGGCCGTTCTAGTTATTCGTTTCGAGCTTCAGAACTGCGAAAATTTTGAGTTTCTCAAGCGTTTCTTACTTCCAAACTGCCATATCTCGCGAACGGATTGACCAATCCGCAAAATTTCTGTTGCATCTGAAGGTCGAAACTCGCCCGATTACAACGGTGTGCGTACTTTTGCCCTAGGTCGTTCTAGTTATGCGTGTCGAGCATCAGAACTGCGAAAATTTTGAGTTTCTCGAGCGTTTCTTACCTCCAAACTGCCATATCTCGCGAACGGATTGACCAATCCGCAAAATTTCTGTTGCATCTGAAAGTAGAAACTCGTCCGATTACAACGGTATGCGTACTTTTCCCCTAGGCCGTTCTAGTTATTCGTTTCGAGCATCAGAACTGCGAAAATTTTGGGTTTCTCGAGCGTTTCTTACCTCCAAACTGCCATATCTCGCGAACGGATTGACCAATCCGCAAAATTTCTGTTGCATCTGAAAGTAGAAACTCGCCCGATTACAACACTATGCGTACTTTTGCCCTAGGTCGTTCTAGTTATTCGTTTCGAGCATCAGAACTGCGAAAATTTTGAGTTTCTCGAGCGTTTCTTACCTCCAAACTGCCATATCTCGCGAACGGATTGACCAATCCGCAAAATTTCTGTTGCATCTGAAAGTAGAAACTCGCCCGATTACAACTGTATGCGTACTTTTCCCCTAGGCCGTTCTAGTTGTGCCTGTCGAGCATCAGGACTGCGAAAATTTTGAGTTCATCAAGCGTTTCTTACCTCCAAACTGCCATATCTCGCGAACGGATTGACAAATCCGCAAAATTTCTGTTGCATGTGAAAGTAGAAACTCGCCCGATTACAACTGTATGCGTACTTTTCCCCTAGGCCGTTCTAGTTATTCGTTTCGAGCAACAGAACTGCGAAAATTTTGAGTTTCTCAAGCGTTGCTTACCTCCAAACTGCCATATCTCGCGAACGGATTGACCAATCCGCAAAATTTCTGTTGCATCTGAAAGTAGAAACTCGCCCGATCACAACGGTATACGTACTTTTCCCCTAGGCCGTTCTAGTTATTCGTTTCGAGCATCAGAACTGCGAAAATTTTGAGTTTCTCAAGCGTTTCTTACCTCCAAACTGCCATATCTCGCGAACGGATTGACCAATCCGCAAAATTTCTGTTGCACCTGGAAGTAGAAACTCGCCCGATTACAACGGTATGCGTACTTTTCCCCTAGGCCGTTCTAGTTGTGCCTGTCGAGCATCAGGACTGCGAAAATTTTGAGTTCATCAAGCGTTTCTTACCTCCAAACTGCCATATCTCGCGAACGGATTGACAAATCCGCAAAATTTCTGTTGCATGTGAAAGTAGAAACTCGCCCGATTACAACTGTATGCGTACTTTTCCCCTAGGCCGTTCTAGTTATTCGTTTCGAGCAACAGAACTGCGAAAATTTTGAGTTTCTCAAGCGTTGCTTACCTCCAAACTGCCATATCTCGCGAACGGATTGACCAATCCGCAAAATTTCTGTTGCATCTGAAAGTAGAAACTCGCCCGATTACAACGGTATGCGTACTTTTCCCCTAGGCCGTTCTAGTTATTCGTTTCGAGCATCAGAACTGCGAAAATTTTGAGTATCTCAAGCGTTTCTTACTTCCAAACTGCCATATCTCGCGAACGGTTTGACCAATCCGCAAAATTTCTGATGCATCTGAAAGCAGAAACTCGCCCGATTACAACGGTATGCGTACTTTTCCCCTAGGCCTTTCTAGTTATTCGTTTCGAGCATCAGAACTGCGAAAATTTTGAGTTTCTCAAGCGTTTCTTACCTCCAAACTGCCATATCTCGCGAACGGATTGACCAATCCACAAAACTTCTGTTGCATCTGAAAGTAGAAACTCGCCCGATTACAACGGTGTGCGTACTTTTCCCCTAGGCCGTTCTGGTTATTCGTTTAGAGCATCAGAACTGTGAAAATTTTGAATTTCTCAAGCGTTTCTTACCTCCAAACTGCCATATCTCGCGAACGGATTGACCAATCCGCAAAATTTCTGTTGCATCTGAAAGTAGAAACTCGCCCGATTACAACGGCATGCGTACTTATCCCCTAGGCTGTTCTAGTTATTCGTTTCGAGCAACAGAACTGCGAAAATTTTGAGTTTCTCAAGCGTTGCTTACCTCCAAACTGCCATATCTCGCGAACGGATTGACCAATCCGCAAAATTTCTGTTGCACCTGGAAGTAGAAACACGCCCGATTACAACGGTATGCGTACTTTTCCCCTAGGACTTTCTAGTTATTCGTTTCGAGCATCAGAACTGTGAAAATTTTGAATTCCTCAAGCGTTTCTTACTTCCAAACTGCCATATCTCGCGAACGGATTGACCAATCCGCAAAATTTCTGTTGCATCTGAAAGTAGAAACGCGCCCGATTACAACGGCATGCGTACTTTTCCCCTAGGCTGTTCTAGTTATTCGTTTCGAGCAACAGAACTGCGAAAATTTTGAGTTTCTCAAGCGTTGCTTACCTCCAAACTGCCATATCTCGCGAACGGATTGACCAATCCGCAAAATTTCTGTTGCATCTGAAAGTAGAAACTCGCCCGATTACAACGGTATGCGTACTTTTCCCCTAGGCCGTTCTAGTTATTCGCTTCGAGCATCAGAACTGCGAAAATTTTGAGTTTCTCAAGCGTTTCTTACCTCCAAACTGCCATATCTCGCGAACGGATTGACCAACCCGCAAAATTTCTGTTGCATCTGAAAGTAGAAACTCGCCCGATTACAACGGTATGCGTACTTTTCCCCTAGGCCGTTCTAGTTGTGCCTGTCGAGCATCAGGACTGCGAAAATTTTGAGTTCATCAAGCGTTTCTTACCTCCAAACTGCCATATCTCGCGAACGGATTGACAAATCCCCAAAATTTCTGTTGCATGTGAAAGTAGAAACTCGCCCGATTACAACTGTATGCGTACTTTTCCCCTAGGCCGTTCTAGTTATTCGTTTCGAGCAACAGAACTGCGAAAATTTTGAGTTTCTCAAGCGTTGCTTACCTCCAAACTGCCATATCTCGCGAACGGATTGACCAATCCGCAAAATTTCTGTTGCATCTGAAAGTAGAAACTCGCCCGATTACAACGGTGTACGTACTTTTCGCCTAGGCCGTTCTAGTTATTCGCTTCGAGCATCAGAACTGCGAAAATTTTGAGTTTCTCAAGCGTTTCTTACCTCCAAACTGCCATATCTCGCGAACGGATTGACCAATCCGCAAAATTTCTGTTGCATCTGAAAGTATAAACTCGCCCGATTACAACGGTATGCGTACTTTTCCCCTAGGCCGTTCTAGTTATTCGCTTCGAGCATCAGAACTGCGAAAATTTTGAGTTTCTCAAGCGTTTCTTACCTCCAAACTGCCGCATCTCGCGAACGGATGGACCAATCCGCAAAATTTCTGATGCATCTGAAAGCAGAAACTCGCCCGATTACAACATTATGCGTACTTTTCCCCTAGGCCGTTCTAGTTGTTCGTTTCGAGCATCAGAACTGCGAAAATTTGGACTTTCTCAAGCGTTTCTTACCTCCAAACTGCCATATCTCGCGAACGGATTGACCAATCCGCAAAATTTCTGTTGCATCTGAAGGTAGAAACTCGCCCGATTACAACTGTATTCGTACTTTTCCCCTAGGCTGTTCTAGTTATTCGTTTCGAGCATCAGAACTGCGAAAATTTTGAGTTTCTCAAGCGTTTCTTACCTCCAAACTGCCATATCTCGCGAACGGATTGACCAATCCGCAAAATTTCTGTTGCATCTGAAAGTAGAAACTCGCCCGATTACAACGGTATGCGTACTTTTCCCCTAGGCCGTTCTGGTTATTCGTTTTGAGCATCAGAACTGTGAAAATTTTGAGTTTCTCAAGCGTTTCCTACCTCCAAACTGCCATATCTCGCGAACGGATTGACAAATCCGCAAAATTTCTGTTGCATCTGAAAGTAGAAACTCGCCCGATTACAACGGTATACGTACTTTTCCCCTAGGCCGTTCTAGTTATTCGTTTCGAGCATCAGAACTGCGAAAATTTTGAGTTTCTCAAGCGTTTCTTACCTCCAAACTGCCATATCTCGCGAACGGATTGACCAATCCGCAAAATTTCTGTTGCATCTGAGAGTAGAAACCCGCCCGATTACAACTGTATGCGTACTTTTCCCCTAGTCCGTTATAGTTATTCGTTTCGAGCATCAGAACTGCGAAAATTCTTAGTTTCTCAAGCGTTGCTTACCTCCAAACTGCCATATCTCGCGAACGGATTGACCAATCCGCAAAATTTCTGTTGCATCTGAAAGTAGAAACTCGCCCGATTACAACGGTGTACGTACTTTTCGCCTAGGCCGTTCTAGTTATTCGCTACGAGCATCAGAACTGCGAAAATTTTGAGTTTCTCAAGCGTTTCTTACTTCCAAACTGCCATATCTCGCGAACAGATTGACCAATCCGCAAAATTTCTGTTGCATCTGAAGGTAGAAACTCGCCCGATTACAACGGTATGCGTACTTTTCCCCTAGGCCGTTCTAGTTATTCGTTTCGAGCATCAGAACTGCGAAAATTTTGAGTATCTCAAGCGTTTCTTACTTCCAAACTGCCATATCTCGCGAACGGATTGACCAATCCGCAAAATTTCTGTTGCATCTGAAAGTAGAAACTCGCCCGATCACAACGGTATACGTACTTTTCCCCTAGGCCGTTCTAGTTATTCGTTTCGAGCATCAGAACTGCGAAAATTTTGAGTTTCTCAAGCGTTTCTTACCTCCAAACTGCCATATCTCGCGAACGGATTGACCAATCCGCAAAATTTCTGTTGCACCTGGAAGTAGAAACTCGCCCGATTACAACGGTATGCGTACTTTTCCCATAGGCCGTTCTAGTTATTCGCTTCGAGCATCAGAACTGCGAAAATTTTGAGTTTCTCAAGCGTTTCTTACCTCCAAACTGCCATATCTCGCGAACGGATTGACCAATCCGCAAAATTT
This sequence comes from Ptiloglossa arizonensis, assembly GCF_051014685.1. Taxonomy (NCBI): domain Eukaryota; kingdom Metazoa; phylum Arthropoda; class Insecta; order Hymenoptera; family Colletidae; genus Ptiloglossa; species Ptiloglossa arizonensis. Next base: position 136,397 of record NW_027479134.1, read on the forward strand.
CTGTTGCACCTGGAAGTAGAAACTCGCCCGATTACAACGGTATCCGTACTTTTCCCCTAGGACTTTCTAGTTATTCGTTTCGAGCATCAGAACTGTGAAAATTTTGAATTCCTCAAGCGTTTCTTACTTCCAAACTGCCATATCTCGCGAACGGATTGACCAATCCGCAGAATTTCTGTTGCATCTGAAAGTAGAAACTCGCCCGATTACAACGGCATGCGTACTTTCCCCCTAGGCTGTTCTAGTTATTCGTTTCGAGCAACAGAACTGCGAAAATTTTGAGTTTCTCAAGCGTTGCTTACCTCCAAACTGCCATATCTCGCGAACGGATTGACCAATCCGCAAAACTTCTGTTGCATCTGAAAGTAGAAACTCGCCCGATTACAACGGTGTGCGTACTTTTCCCCTAGGCCGTTCTGGTTATTCATTTAGAGCATCAGAACTGTGAAAATTTTGAATTTCTCAAGCGTTTCTTACCTCCAAACTGCCATATCTCGCGAACGGATTGACCAATCCGCAAAATTTCTGTTGCATCTGAAAGTAGAAACTCGCCCGATTACAACGGCATGCGTACTTTTCCCCTAGGCTGTTCTAGTTATTCGTTTCGAGCAACAGAACTGCGAAAATTTTGAGTTTCTCAAGCGTTGCTTACCTCCAAACTGCCATATCTCGCGAACGGATTGACCAATCCGCAAAATTTCTGTTGCATCTGAAAGTAGAAACTCGCCCGATTACAACGGTATACGTACTTTTCCCATAGGCCGTTCTAGTTATTCGCTTCGAGCATCAGAACTGCGAAAATTTTGAGTATCTCAAGCGTTTCTTACCTCCAAACTGCCATATCTCGCGAACGGATTGACCAATCCGCAAAATTTCTGTTGCACCTGGAAGTAGAAACTCGCCCGATTACAAAGGTATGCGTACTTTTCCCCTAGGACTTTCTAGTTATTCGTTTCGAGCATCAGAACTGTGAAAATTTTGAATTCCTCAAGCGTTTCTTACTTCCAAACTGCCATATCTCGCGAACGGATTGACCAATCCGCAAAATTTCTGTTGCATCTGAAAGTAGAAACTCGCCCGATCACAACGGTATACGTACTTTTCCCCTAGGCCGTTCTAGTTATTCGTTTCGAGCATCAGAACTGCGAAAATTTTGAGTTTCTCAAGCGTTTCTTACCTCCAAACTGCCATATCTCGCGAACGGATTGACCAATCCGCAAAATTTCTGTTGCACCTGGAAGTAGAAACTCGCCCGATTACAACGGTATGCGTACTTTTCCCATAGGCCGTTCTAGTTATTCGCTTCGAGCATCAGAACTGCGAAAATTTTGAGTTTCTCAAGCGTTTCTTACCTCCAAACTGCCATATCTCGCGAACGGATTGACCAATCCGCAAAATTTCTGTTGCATCTGAAAGTAGAAACTCGCCCGATTACAACGGCATGCGTACTTTTCCCCTAGGCTGTTCTAGTTATTCGTTTCGAGCAACAGAACTGCGAAAATTTTGAGTTTCTCAAGCGTTGCTTACCTCCAAACTGCCATATCTCGCGAACGGATTGACCAATCCGCAAAATTTCTGTTGCATCTGAAAGTAGAAACTCGCCCGATTACAACGGTATACGTACTTTTCCCATAGGCCGTTCTAGTTATTCGCTTCGAGCATCAGAACTGCGAAAATTTTGAGTATCTCAAGCGTTTCTTACCTCCAAACTGCCATATCTCGCGAACGGATTGACCAATCCGCAAAATTTCTGTTGCACCTGGAAGTAGAAACTCGCCCGATTACAAAGGTATGCGTACTTTTCCCCTAGGACTTTCTAGTTATTCGTTTCGAGCATCAGAACTGTGAAAATTTTGAATTCCTCAAGCGTTTCTTACTTCCAAACTGCCATATCTCGCGAACGGATTGACCAATCCGCAAAATTTCTGTTGCATCTGAAAGTAGAAACTCGCCCGATTACAACGGTATACGTACTTTTCCCCTAGGCCGTTCTAGTTATTCGATTCGAGCATCAGAACTGCGAAAATTTTGAGTTTCTCAAGCGTTTCTTACCTCCAAACTGCCATATCTCGCGAACGGATTGACCAATCCGCAAAATTTCTGTTGCATCTGAAAGTAGAAACTCGCCCGATTACAACGGTATGCGTACATTTCCCCTAGGCCGTTCTAGTTGTGCCTGTCGAGCATCAGGACTGCGAAAATTTTGAGTTCATCAAGCGTTTCTTACCTCCAAACTGCCATATCTCGCGAACGGATTGACCAATCCGCAAAATTTCTGTTGCATGTGAAAGTAGAAACTCGCCCGATTACAACTGTATGCGTACTTTTCCCCTAGGCCGTTCTAGTTATTCGTTTCGAGCAACAGAACTGCGAAAATTTTGAGTTTCTCAAGCGTTGCTTACCTCCAAACTGCCATATCTCGCGAACGGATTGACCAATCCGCAAAATTTCTGTTGCATCTGAAAGTATAAACTCGCCCGATTACAACGGTATGCCTACTTTTCCCCTAGGCCGTTCTAGTTATTCGTTTCAAGCCTCACAACTGCGAAAATTTTGAGTTTCTCAAGCGTTTCTTACCTACAAACTGCCACATATCGCGAACGGATGGACCAATCCGCAAAATTTCTGATGCATCTGAAAGCAGAAACTCGCCCGATTACAACATTATGCGTACTTTTCCCCTAGGCCGTTCTAGTTGTTCGTTTCGAGCATCAGAACTGCGAAAATTTGGACTTTCTCAAGCGTTTCTTACCTCCAAACTGCCATATCTCGCGAACGGATTGACCAATCCGCAAAATTTCTGTTGCATCTGAAGGTAGAAACTCGCCCGATTACAACTGTATGCGTACTTTTCCCCTAGACCGTTCTAGTTATTCGTTTCGAGCAACAGAACTGCGAAAATTTTGAGTTTCTCAAGCGTTTCTTACATCCAAACTGCCATATCTCGCGAACGGATTGACCAATCCGCAAAATTTCTGTTGCATCTGAAAGTAGAAACTCGCCCGATTACAACGGTATGCGTACTTTTCCCCTAGGCCGTTCTGGTTATTCGTTTTGAGCATCAGAACTGTGAAAATTTTGAGTTTCTCAAGCGTTTCCTACCTCCAAACTGCCATATCTCGCGAACGGATTGACCAATCCGCAAAATTTCTGTTGCATCTGAAAGTAGAAACTCGCCCGATTACAACACTATGCGTACTTTTCCCCTAGGCCGTTCTAGTTGTTCGTTTCGAGCTTCAGAACTGCGAAAATTTTGAGTTTCTCAAGCGTTTCTTACCTCCAAACTGCCATATCTCGCGAACGGATTGACCAATCCGCAAAATTTCTGTTGCATCTGAAAGTAGAAACTCGCCCGATTACAACGGTATACGTACTTTTCCCCTAGGCCGTTCTAGTTATTCGTTTCGAGCATCAGAACTGCGAAAATTTTGAGTTTCTCAAGCGTTTCTTACCTCCAAACTGCCATATCTCGCGAACGGATTGACCAATCCGCAAAATTTCTGTTGCACCTGGAAGTAGAAACTCGCCCGATTACAACGGTATGCGTACTTTTCCCCTAGGCCTTTCTAGTTATTCGTTTCGAGCATCAGAACTGCGAAAATTTTGAGTTTCTCAAGCGTTTCTTACCTCCAAACTGCCACATCTCGCGAACGGATTCACCAATCCGCAAAATTTCTGATGCATCTGAAAGCAGAAACTCGCCCGATTACAACGGTATGCGTACTTTTCCCCTAGGCCGTTCTAGTTGTTCGTTTCGAGCATCAGAACTGCGAAAATTTTGAGTTTCTCAAGCGTTTCTTACATCCAAACTGCCATATCTCGCGAACGGATTGACCAATCCGCAAAATTTCTGTTGCACCTGGAAGTAGAAACTCGCCCGATTACAACGGTATGCGTACTTTTCCCCTAGGACTTTCTAGTTATTCGTTTCGAGCATCAGAACTGTGAAAATTTTGAATTCCTCGAGCGTTTCTTACCTCCAAACTGCCATATCTCGCGAACGGATTGACCAATCCGCAAAATTTCTGTTGCATCTGAAAGTAGAAACTCGCCCGATTACAACGGCATGCGTACTTTTCCCCTAGGCTGTCCTAGTTATTCGTTTCGAGCAACAGAACTGCGAAAATTTTGAGTTTCTCAAGCGTTGCTTACCTCCAAACTGCCATATCTCGCGAACGGATTGACCAATCCGCAAAATTTCTGTTGCATCTGAAAGTAGAAACTCGCCCGATTACAACGGTATACGTACTTTTCCCCTAGGCCGTTCTAGTTATTCGCTTCGAGCATCAGAACTGCGAAAATTTTGAGTTTCTCAAGCGATTCTTACCTCCAAACTGCCATATCTCGCGAACGGATTGACCAATCCGCAAAATTTCGGTTGCACCTGGAAGTAGAAACTCGCCCGATTACAACGGTATGCGTACTTTTCCCCTAGGACTTTCTAGTTATTCGTTTGGAGCATCAGAGCTGTGAAAATTTTGAATTCCTCAAGCGTTTCTTACCTCCAAACTGCCATATCTCGCGAACGGATTGACCAATCCGCAAAATTTCGGTTGCACCTGGAAGTAGAAACTCGCCCGATTACAACGGTATGCGTACTTTTCCCCTAGGCCTTTCTAGTTATTCGTTTCGAGCATCAGAACAGCGAAAATTTTGAGTTTCTCAAGCGTTTCTTACCTCCAAACTGCCATATCTCGCGAACGGATTGACCAATCCGCAAAACTTCTGTTGCATCTGAAAGTAGAAACTCGCCCGATTACAACGGTGTGCGTACTTTTCCCCTAGGCCGTTCTGGTTATTCGTTTAGAGCATCAGAACTGTGAAAGTTTTGAATTTCTCAAGCGTTTCTTACCTCCAAACTGCCATATCTCGCGAACGGATTGACCAATCCGCAAAATTTCTGTTGCATCTGAAAGTAGAAACTCGCCCGATTACAACGGTATACGTACTTTTCCCCTAGGCCGTTCTAGTTATTCGCTTCGAGCATCAGAACTGCGAAAATTTTGAGTTTCTCAAGCATTTCTTACCTCCAAACTGCCATATCTCGCGAACGGATTGACCAATCCGCAAAATTTCTGTTGCATCTGAAAGTAGAAACTCGCCCGATTACAACGGTATGCGTACTTTTCCCCTAGGCCGTTCTAGTTATTCGTTTCGAGCATCAGAACTGCGAAAATTTTGAGTTTCTCAAGCGTTTCTTACATCCAAACTGCCATATCTCGCGAACGGATTGACCAATCCGCAAAATTTCTGTTGCATCTGAAAGTGGAAACTCGCCCGATTAAAACTGTATGCGTACTTTTCCCCTAGGCCGTTCTCGTTATTCGTTTCGAGCAACAGAACTGCGAAAATTTTGAGTTTCTCAAGCGTTGCTTACCTCCAAACTGCCATATCTCGCGAACGGATTGACCAATCCGCAAAATTTCTGTTGCATCTGAAAGTAGAAACTCGCCCGATTACAACGGTTTACGTACTTTACCCCTAGGCCTTTCTAGTTATTCGTTTCGAGCATCAGAACTGCGAAAATTTTGAGTTTCTCAAGCGTTTCTTACCTCCAAACTGCCACATCTCGCGAACGGATTCACCAATCCGCAAAATTTCTGATGCATCTGAAAGCAGAAACTCGCCCGATTACAACGGTATGCGTACTTTTCCCCTAGGCCGTTCTAGTTGTTCGTTTCGAGCATCAGAACTGCGAAAATTTTGAGTTTCTCAAGCGTTTCTTACCTCCAAACTGCCATATCTCGCGAACGGATTGACCAATCCGCAAAATTTCTGTTGCACCTGGAAGTAGAAACTCGCCCGATTACAACGGTATGCGTACTTTTCCCCTAGGCCTTTCTGGTTATTCGTTTCGAGCATCAGAAAAGCGAAAATTTTGAGTTTCTCAAGCGTTTCTTACCTCCAAACTGCCATATCTCGCGAACGGATTGACCAATCCGCAAAACTTCTGTTGCATCTGAAAGTAGAAACTCGCCCGATTACAACGGTGTGCGTACTTTTCCCCTAGGCCGTTCTGGTTATTCGTTTAGAGCATCAGAACTGTGAAAGTTTTGAATTTCTCAAGCGTTTCTTACCTCCAAACTGCCATATCTCGCGAACGGATTGACCAATCCGCAAAATTTCTGTTGCATCTGAAAGTAGAAACTCGCCCGATTACAACGGTATACGTACTTTTCCCCTAGGCCGTTCTAGTTATTCGCTTCGAGCATCAGAACTGCGAAAATTTTGAGTTTCTCAAGCATTTCTTACCTCCAAACTGCCATATCTCGCGAACGGATTGACCAATCCGCAAAATTTCTGTTGCATCTGAAAGTAGAAACTCGCCCGATTACAACGGTATGCGTACTTTTCCCCTAGGCCGTTCTAGTTATTCGTTTCGAGCATCAGAACTGCGAAAATTTTGAGTTTCTCAAGCGTTTCTTACATCCAAACTGCCATATCTCGCGAACGGATTGACCAATCCGCAAAATTTCTGTTGCATCTGAAAGTGGAAACTCGCCCGATTAAAACTGTATGCGTACTTTTCCCCTAGGCCGTTCTCGTTATTCGTTTCGAGCAACAGAACTGCGAAAATTTTGAGTTTCTCAAGCGTTGCTTACCTCCAAACTGCCATATCTCGCGAACGGATTGACCAATCCGCAAAATTTCTGTTGCATCTGAAAGTAGAAACTCGCCCGATTACAACGGTATACGTACTTTTCCCCTAGGCCGTTCTAGTTATTCGTTTCGAGCAACAGAACTGCGAAAATTTTGAGTTTCTCAAGCGTTGCTTACCTCCAAACTGCCATATCTCGCGAACGGATTAACCAATCCGCAAAATTTCTGTTGCATCTGAAAGTAGAAACTCGCCCGATTACAACGGTATACGTACTTTTCCCATAGGCCGTTCTAGTTATTCGCTTCGAGCATCAGAACTGCGAAAATTTTGAGTTTCTCAAGCGTTTCTTACCTCCAAACTGCCATATCTCGCGAACGGATTGACCAATCCGCAAAATTTCTGTTGCACCTGGAAGTAGAAACTCGCCCGATTACAACGGTATGCGTACTTTTCCCCTAGGACTTTCTAGTTATTCGTTTCGAGCATCAGAACTGTGAAAATTTTGAATTCCTCAAGCGTTTCTTACTTCCAAACTGCCATATCTCGCGAACGGATTGACCAATCCGCAGAATTTCTGTTGCATCTGAAAGTAGAAACTCGCCCGATTACAACGGCATGCGTACTTTCCCCCTAGGCTGTTCTAGTTATTCGTTTCGAGCAACAGAACTGCGAAAATTTTGAGTTTCTCAGGCGTTGCTTACCTCCAAACTGCCATATCTCGCGAACGGATTGACCAATCCGCAAAACTTCTGTTGCATCTGAAAGTAGAAACTCGCCCGATTACAACGGTGTGCGTACTTTTCCCCTAGGCCGATCTGGTTATTCGTTTAGAGCATCAGAACTGTGAAAATTTTGAATTTCTCAAGCGTTTCTTACCTCCAAACTGCCATATCTCGCGAACGGATTAACCAATCCGCAAAATTTCTGTTGCATCTGAAAGTAGAAACTCGCCCGATTACAACGGCATGCGTACTTTTCCCCTAGGCTGTTCTAGTTATTCGTTTCGAGCAACAGAACTGCGAAAATTTTGAGTTTCTCAAGCGTTGCTTACCTCCAAACTGCCATATCTCGCGAACGGATTGACCAATCCGCAAAATTTCTGTTGCATCTGAAAGTAGAAACTCGCCCGATTACAACGGTATACGTACTTTTCCCCTAGGCCGTTCTAGTTATTCGTTTCGAGCAACAGAACTGCGAAAATTTTGAGTTTCTCAAGCGTTGCTTACCTCCAAACTGCCATATCTCGCGAACGGATTAACCAATCCCCAAAATTTCTGTTGCATCTGAAAGTAGAAACTCGCCCGATTACAACGGTATACGTACTTTTCCCATAGGCCGTTCTAGTTATTCGCTTCGAGCATCAGAACTGCGAAAATTTTGAGTTTCTCAAGCGTTTCTTACCACCAAACTGCCATATCTCGCGAACGGATTGACCAATCCGCAAAATTTCTGTTGCACCTGGAAGTAGAAACTCGCCCGATTACAACGGTATGCGTACTTTTCCCCTAGGACTTTCTAGTTATTCGTTTCGAGCATCAGAACTGTGAAAATTTTGAATTCCTCAAGCGTTTCTTACTTCCAAACTGCCATATCTCGCGAACGGATTGACCAATCCGCAGAATTTCTGTTGCATCTGAAAGTAGAAACTCGCCCGATTACAACGGCATGCGTACTTTCCCCCTAGGCTGTTCTAGTTATTCGTTTCGAGCAACAGAACTGCGAAAATTTTGAGTTTCTCAGGCGTTGCTTACCTCCAAACTGCCATATCTCGCGAACGGATTGACCAATCCGCAAAACTTCTGTTGCATCTGAAAGTAGAAACTCGCCCGATTACAACGGTGTGCGTACTTTTCCCCTAGGCCGTTCTGGTTATTCGTTTAGAGCATCAGAACTGTGAAAATTTTGAATTTCTCAAGCGTTTCTTACCTCCAAACTGCCATATCTCGCGAACGGATTGACCAATCCGCAAAATTTCTGTTGCATCTGAAAGTAGAAACTCGCCCGATTACAACGGCATGCGTACTTTTCCCCTAGGCTGTTCTAGTTATTCGTTTCGAGCAACAGAACTGCGAAAATTTTGAGTTTCTCAAGCGTTGCTTACCTCCAAACTGCCATATCTCGCGAACGGATTGACCAATCCGCAAAATTTCTGTTGCATCTGAAAGTAGAAACTCGCCCGATTACAACGGTATACGTACTTTTCCCATAGGCCGTTCTAGTTATTCGCTTCGAGCATCAGAACTGCGAAAATTTTGAGTTTCTCAAGCGTTTCTTACCTCCAAACTGCCATATCTCGCGAACGGATTGACCAATCCGCAAAATTTCTGTTGCATCTGAAGGTAGAAACTCGCCCGATTACAACTGTATGCGTACTTTTCCCCTAGACCGTTCTAGTTATTCGTTTCGAGCAACAGAACTGCGAAAATTTTGAGTTTCTCAAGCGTTTCTTACATCCAAACTGCCATATCTCGCGAACGGATTGACCAATCCGCAAAATTTCTGTTGCATCTGAAAGTAGAAACTCGCCCGATTACAACGGTATGCGTACTTTTCCCCTAGGCCGTTCTGGTTATTCGTTTTGAGCATCAGAACTGCGAAAATTTTGAGTTTCTCAAGCGTTTCTTACCTCCAAACTGCCATATCTCGCGAACGGATTGACCAATCCGCAAAATTTCTGTTGCATCTGAAAGTAGAAACTCGCCCGATTACAACGGTATACGTACTTTTCCCCTAGGCCGTTCTAGTTATTCGTTTCGAGCATCAGAACTGCGAAAATTTTGAGTTTCTCAAGCGTTTCTTACCTCCAAACTGCCATATCTCGCGAACGGATTCACCAATCCGCAAAATTTCTGATGCATCTGAAAGCAGAAACTCGCCCGATTACAACGGTATGCGTACTTTTCCCCTAGGCCGTTCTAGTTGTTCGTTTCAAGCCTCACAACTGCGAAAATTTTGAGTTTCTCAAGCGTTTCTTACCTACAAACTGCAACATCTCGCGAACGGATGGACCAATCCGCAAAATTTCTGATGCATCTGAAAGCAGAAACTCGCCCGATTACAACATTATGCGTACTTTTCCCCTAGGCCGTTCTAGTTGTTCGTTTCGAGCATCAGAACTGCGAAAATTTGGACTTTCTCAAGCGTTTCTTACCTCCAAACTGCCATATCTCGCGAACGGATTGACCAATCCGCAAAATTTCTGTTGCATCTGAAGGTAGAAACTCGCCCGATTACAACTGTATGCGTACTTTTCCCCTAGACCGTTCTAGTTATTCGTTTCGAGCAACAGAACTGCGAAAATTTTGAGTTTCTCAAGCGTTTCTTACATCCAAACTGCCATATCTCGCGAACGGATTGACCAATCCGCAAAATTTCTGTTGCATCTGAAAGTAGAAACTCGCCCGATTACAACGGTATGCGTACTTTTCCCCTAGGCCGTTCTGGTTATTCGTTTTGAGCATCAGAACTGTGAAAATTTTGAGTTTCTCAAGCGTTTCCTACCTCCAAACTGCCATATCTCGCGAACGGATTGACCAATCCGCAAAATTTCTGTTGCATCTGAAAGTAGAAACTCGCCCGATTACAACACTATGCGTACTTTTCCCCTAGGCCGTTCTAGTTGTTCGTTTCGAGCTTCAGAACTGCGAAAATTTTGAGTTTCTCAAGCGTTTCTTACCTCCAAACTGCCATATCTCGCGAACGGATTGACCAATCCGCAAAATTTCTGTTGCATCTGAAAGTAGAAACTCGCCCGATTACAACGGTATACGTACTTTTCCCCTAGGCCGTTCTAGTTATTCGTTTCGAGCATCAGAACTGCGAAAATTTTGAGTTTCTCAAGCGTTTCTTACCTCCAAACTGCCATATCTCGCGAACGGATTCACCAATCCGCAAAATTTCTGATGCATCTGAAAGCAGAAACTCGCCCGATTACAACGGTATGCGTACTTTTCCCCTAGGCCGTTCTAGTTGTTCGTTTCAAGCCTCACAACTGCGAAAATTTTGAGTTTCTCAAGCGTTTCTTACCTACAAACTGCCACATCTCGCGAACGGATGGACCAATCCGCAAAATTTCTGATGCATCTGAAAGCAGAAACTCGCCCGATTACAACATTATGCGTACTTTTCCCCTAGGCCGTTCTAGTTGTTCGTTTCGAGCATCAGAACTGCGAAAATTTGGACTTTCTCAAGCGTTTCTTACCTCCAAACTGCCATATCTCGCGAACGGATTGACCAATCCGCAAAATTTCTGTTGCATCTGAAGGTAGAAACTCGCCCGATTACAACTGTATGCGTACTTTTCCCCTAGACCGTTCTAGTTATTCGTTTCGAGCAACAGAACTGCGAAAATTTTGAGTTTCTCAAGCGTTTCTTACATCCAAACTGCCATATCTCGCGAACGGATTGACCAATCCGCAAAATTTCTGTTGCATCTGAAAGTAGAAACTCGCCCGATTACAACGGTATGCGTACTTTTCCCCTAGGCCGTTCTGGTTATTCGTTTTGAGCATCAGAACTGTGCAAATTTTGAGTTTCTCAAGCGTTTCCTACCTCCAAACTGCCATATCTCGCGAACGGATTGACCAATCCGCAAAATTTCTGTTGCATCTGAAAGTAGAAACTCGCCCGATTACAACACTATGCGTACTTTTCCCCTAGGCCGTTCTAGTTGTTCGTTTCGAGCTTCAGAACTGCGAAAATTTTGAGTTTCTCAAGCGTTTCTTACCTCCAAACTGCCATATCTCGCGAACGGATTGACCAATCCGCAAAATTTCTGTTGCATCTGAAAGTAGAAACTCGCCCGATTACAACGGTATACGTACTTTTCCCCTAGACCGTTCTAGTTATTCGTTTCGAGCAACAGAACTGCGAAAATTTTGAGTTTCTCAGGCGTTGCTTACCTCCAAACTGCCATATCTCGCGAACGGATTGACCAATCCGCAAAATTTCTGTTGCATCTGAAAGTAGAAACTCGCCCGATTACAACGGTATACGTACTTTTCCCCTAGGCCGTTCTAGTTATTCGTTTCGAGCAACAGAACTGCGAAAATTTTGAGTTTCTCAAGCGTTGCTTACCTCCAAACTGCCATATCTCGCGAACGGATTAACCAATCCCCAAAATTTCTGTTGCATCTGAAAGTAGAAACTCGCCCGATTACAACGGTATACGTACTTTTCCCATAGGCCGTTCTAGTTATTCGCTTCGAGCATCAGAACTGCGAAAATTTTGAGTTTCTCAAGCGTTTCTTACCACCAAACTGCCATATCTCGCGAACGGATTGACCAATCCGCAAAATTTCTGTTGCACCTGGAAGTAGAAACTCGCCCGATTACAACGGTATGCGTACTTTTCCCCTAGGACTTTCTAGTTATTCGTTTCGAGCATCAGAACTGTGAAAATTTTGAATTCCTCAAGCGTTTCTTACTTCCAAACTGCCATATCTCGCGAACGGATTGACCAATCCGCAGAATTTCTGTTGCATCTGAAAGTAGAAACTCGCCCGATTACAACGGCATGCGTACTTTCCCCCTAGGCTGTTCTAGTTATTCGTTTCGAGCAACAGAACTGCGAAAATTTTGAGTTTCTCAGGCGTTGCTTACCTCCAAACTGCCATATCTCGCGAACGGATTGACCAATCCGCAAAACTTCTGTTGCATCTGAAAGTAGAAACTCGCCCGATTACAACGGTGTGCGTACTTTTCCCCTAGGCCGTTCTGGTTATTCGTTTAGAGCATCAGAACTGTGAAAATTTTGAATTTCTCAAGCGTTTCTTACCTCCAAACTGCCATATCTCGCGAACGGATTGACCAATCCGCAAAATTTCTGTTGCATCTGAAAGTAGAAACTCGCCCGATTACAACGGCATGCGTACTTTTCCCCTAGGCTGTTCTAGTTATTCGTTTCGAGCAACAGAACTGCGAAAATTTTGAGTTTCTCAAGCGTTGCTTACCTCCAAACTGCCATATCTCGCGAACGGATTGACCAATCCGCAAAATTTCTGTTGCATCTGAAAGTAGAAACTCGCCCGATTACAACGGTATACGTACTTTTCCCATAGGCCGTTCTAGTTATTCGCTTCGAGCATCAGAACTGCGAAAATTTTGAGTTTCTCAAGCGTTTCTTACCTCCAAACTGCCATATCTCGCGAACGGATTGACCAATCCGCAAAATTTCTGTTGCATCTGAAGGTAGAAACTCGCCCGATTACAACTGTATGCGTACTTTTCCCCTAGACCGTTCTAGTTATTCGTTTCGAGCAACAGAACTGCGAAAATTTTGAGTTTCTCAAGCGTTTCTTACATCCAAACTGCCATATCTCGCGAACGGATTGACCAATCCGCAAAATTTCTGTTGCATCTGAAAGTAGAAACTCGCCCGATTACAACGGTATGCGTACTTTTCCCCTAGGCCGTTCTGGTTATTCGTTTTGAGCATCAGAACTGCGAAAATTTTGAGTTTCTCAAGCGTTTCTTACCTCCAAACTGCCATATCTCGCGAACGGATTGACCAATCCGCAAAATTTCTGTTGCATCTGAAAGTAGAAACTCGCCCGATTACAACGGTATACGTACTTTTCCCCTAGGCCGTTCTAGTTATTCGTTTCGAGCATCAGAACTGCGAAAATTTTGAGTTTCTCAAGCGTTTCTTACCTCCAAACTGCCATATCTCGCGAACGGATTCACCAATCCGCAAAATTTCTGATGCATCTGAAAGCAGAAACTCGCCCGATTACAACGGTATGCGTACTTTTCCCCTAGGCCGTTCTAGTTGTTCGTTTCAAGCCTCACAACTGCGAAAATTTTGAGTTTCTCAAGCGTTTCTTACCTACAAACTGCCACATCTCGCGAACGGATGGACCAATCCGCAAAATTTCTGATGCATCTGAAAGCAGAAACTCGCCCGATTACAACATTATGCGTACTTTTCCCCTAGGCCGTTCTAGTTGTTCGTTTCGAGCATCAGAACTGCGAAAATTTGGACTTTCTCAAGCGTTTCTTACCTCCAAACTGCCATATCTCGCGAACGGATTGACCAATCCGCAAAATTTCTGTTGCATCTGAAGGTAGAAACTCGCCCGATTACAACTGTATGCGTACTTTTCCCCTAGACCGTTCTAGTTATTCGTTTCGAGCAACAGAACTGCGAAAATTTTGAGTTTCTCAAGCGTTTCTTACATCCAAACTGCCATATCTCGCGAACGGATTGACCAATCCGCAAAATTTCTGTTGCATCTGAAAGTAGAAACTCGCCCGATTACAACGGTATGCGTACTTTTCCCCTAGGCCGTTCTGGTTATTCGTTTTGAGCATCAGAACTGTGAAAATTTTGAGTTTCTCAAGCGTTTCCTACCTCCAAACTGCCATATCTCGCGAACGGATTGACCAATCCGCAAAATTTCTGTTGCATCTGAAAGTAGAAACTCGCCCGATTACAACACTATGCGTACTTTTCCCCTAGGCCGTTCTAGTTGTTCGTTTCGAGCTTCAGAACTGCGAAAATTTTGAGTTTCTCAAGCGTTTCTTACCTCCAAACTGCCATATCTCGCGAACGGATTGACCAATCCGCAAAATTTCTGTTGCATCTGAAAGTAGAAACTCGCCCGATTACAACGCTATACGTACTTTTCCCCTAGGCCGTTCTAGTTATTCGTTTCGAGCATCAGAACTGCGAAAATTTTGAGTTTCTCAAGCGTTTCTTACCTCCAAACTGCCATATCTCGCGAACGGATTCACCAATCCGCAAAATTTCTGATGCATCTGAAAGCAGAAACTCGCCCGATTACAACGGTATGCGTACTTTTCCCCTAGGCCGTTCTAGTTGTTCGTTTCAAGCCTCACAACTGCGAAAATTTTGAGTTTCTCAAGCGTTTCTTACCTACAAACTGCCACATCTCGCGAACGGATGGACCAATCCGCAAAATTTCTGATGCATCTGAAAGCAGAAACTCGCCCGATTACAACATTATGCGTACTTTTCCCCTAGGCCGTTCTAGTTGTTCGTTTCGAGCATCAGAACTGCGAAAATTTGGACTTTCTCAAGCGTTTCTTACCTCCAAACTGCCATATCTCGCGAACGGATTGACCAATCCGCAAAATTTCTTTTGCATCTGAAGGTAGAAACTCGCCCGATTACAACTGTGTGCGTACTTTTCCCCTAGACCGTTCTAGTTATTCGTTTCGAGCAACAGAACTGCGAAAATTTTGAGTTTCTCAAGCGTTTCTTACATCCAAACTGCCATATCTCGCGAACGGATTGACCAATCCGCAAAATTTCTGTTGCATCTGAAAGTAGAAACTCGCCCGATTACAACGGTATGCGTACTTTTCCCCTAGGCCGTTCTGGTTATTCGTTTTGAGCATCAGAACTGTGAAAATTTTGAGTTTCTCAAGCGTTTCCTACCTCCAAACTGCCATATCTCGCGAACGGATTGACCAATCCGCAAAATTTCTGTTGCATCTGAAAGTAGAAACTCGCCCGATTACAACACTATGCGTACTTTTCCCCTAGGCCGTTCTAGTTGTTCGTTTCGAGCTTCAGAACTGCGAAAATTTTGAGTTTCTCAAGCGTTTCTTACCTCCAAACTGCCATATCTCGCGAACGGATTGACCAATCCGCAAAATTTCTGTTGCATCTGAAAGTAGAAACTCGCCCGATTACAACGGTATACGTACTTTTCCCCTAGGCCGTTCTAGTTATTCGTTTCGAGCATCAGAACTGCGAAAATTTTGAGTTTCTCAAGCGTTTCTTACCTCCAAACTGCCATATCTCGCGAACGGATTGACCAATCCGCAAAATTTCTGTTGCACCTGGAAGTAGAAACTCGCCCGATTACAACGGTATGCGTACTTTTCCCCTAGGCCTTTCTAGTTATTCGTTTCGAGCATCAGAACTGCGAAAATTTTGAGTTTCTCAAGCGTTTCTTACCTCCAAACTGCCACATCTCGCGAACGGATTCACCAATCCGCAAAATTTCTGATGCATCTGAAAGCAGAAACTCGCCCGATTACAACGGTATGCGTACTTTTCCCCTAGGCCGTTCTAGTTCGTTTCGAGCATCAGAACTGCGAAAATTTTGAGTTTCTCAAGCGTTTCTTACCTCCAAACTGCCATATCTCGCGAACGGATTGACCAATCCGCAAAATTTCTGTCGCACCTGGAAGTAGAAACTCGCCCGATTACAACGGTATGCGTACTTTTCCCCTAGGACTTTCTAGTTATTCGTTTCGAGCATCAGAACTGTGAAAATTTTGAATTCCTCGAGCGTTTCTTACCTCCAAACTGCCATATCTCGCGAACGGATTGACCAATCCGCAAAATTTCTGTTGCATCTGAAAGTAGAAACTCGCCCGATTACAACGGCATGCGTACTTTTCCCCTAGGCTGTTCTAGTTATTCGTTTCGAGCAACAGAACTGCGAAAATTTTGAGTTTCTCAAGCGTTGCTTACCTCCAAACTGCCATATCTCGCGAACGGATTGACCAATCCGCAAAATTTCTGTTGCATCTGAAAGTAGAAACTCGCCCGATTACAACGGTATACGTACTTTTCCCCTAGGCCGTTCTAGTTATTCGCTTCGAGCATCAGAACTGCGAAAATTTTGAGTTTCTCAAGCGTTTCTTACCTCCAAACTGCCATATCTCGCGAACGGATTGACCAATCCGCAAAATTTCTGTTGCATCTGAAAGTAGAAACTCGCCCGATTACAACGGTATGCGTACTTTTCCCCTAGGCCGTTCTAGTTGTGCCTGTCGAGCATCAGGACTGCGAAAATTTTGAGTTCATCAAGCGTTTCTTACCTCCAAACTGCCATATCTCGCGAACGGATTGACAAATCCGCAAAATTTCTGTTGCATGTGAAAGTAGAAACTCGCCCGATTACAACTGTATGCGTACTTTTCCCCTAGGCCGTTCTGGTTATTCGTTTAGAGCATCAGAACTGTGAAAGTTTTGAATTTCTCAAGCGTTTCTTACCTCCAAACTGCCATATCTCGCGAACGGATTGACCAATCCGCAAAATTTCTGTTGCATCTGAAAGTAGAAACTCGCCCGATTACAAAGGTATACGTACTTTTCCCCTAGGCCGTTCTAGTTATTCGCTTCGAGCATTAGAACTGCGAAAATTTTGAGTTTCTCAAGCGTTTCTTACTTCCAAACTGCCATATCTCGCGAACAGATTGACCAATCCGCAAAATTTCTGTTGCATCTGAAGGTAGAAACTCGCCCGATTACAACGGTATGCGTACTTTTCCCCTAGGCAGTTCTAGTTATTCGTTTCGAGCATCAGAACTGCGAAAATTTTGAGTATCTCAAGCGTTTCTTACCTCCAAACTGCCATATCTCGCGAACGGATTGACCAATCCGCAAAATTTCTGTTGCATCTGAAAGTAGAAACTCGCCCGATTACAACGGCATGCGTACTTTTCCTCTAGGCTGTTCTAGTTATTCGTTTCGAGCAACAGAACAGCGAAAATTTTGAGTTTCTCAAGCGTTTCTTACATCCAAACTGCCATATCTCGCGAACGGATTGACCAATCCGCAAAATTTCTGTTGCATCTGAGAGTAGAAACCCGCCCGATTACAACTGTATGCGTACTTTTCCTCTAGGCTGTTCTAGTTATTCGTTTCGAGCAACAGAACTGCGAAAATTTTGAGTTTCTCAAGCGTTGCTTACCTCCAAACTGCCATATCTCGCGAACGGATTGACCAATCCGCAAAATTTCTGTTGCATCTGAAAGTAGAAACTCGCCCGATTACAACATTATGCGTACTTTTCCCCTAGGCCGTTCTAGTTGTTCGTTTCGAGAATCAGAACTGCGAAAATTTGGAGTTTCTCAAGCGTTTCTTACCTCCAAACTGCCATATCTCGCGAACGGATTGACCAATCCGCAAAATTTCTGTTGCATCTGAAGGTAGAAACTCGCCCGATTACAACTGTATGCGTACTTTTCCCCTAGACCGTTCTAGTTATTCGTTTCGAGCATCAGAACTGCGAAAATTTTGAGTTTCTCAAGCGTTTCTTACCTCCAAACTGCCATATCTCGCGAACGGATTGACCAATCCGCAAAATTTCTGTTGCAACTGAAAGTAGAAACTCGCCCGATTACAACGGTATGCGTACTTTTCCCCTAGGCCGTTCTGGTTATTCGTTTTGAGCATCAGAACTGTGAAAATTTTGAGTTTCTCAAGCGTTTCTTACCTCCAAACTGCCATATCTCGCGAACGGATTGACCAATCCGCAAAATTTCTGTTGCATCTGAAAGTAGAAACTCGCCCGATTACAACACTATGCGTACTTTTCCCCTAGGCCGTTCTAGTTGTTCGTTTCGAGCATCAGAACTGCGAAAATTTTGAGTTTCTCAAGCGTTTCTTACATCCAAACTGCCATATCTCGCGAACGGATTGACCAATCCGCAAAATTTCTGTTGCATCTGAGAGTAGAAACCCGCCCGATTACAACTGTATGCGTACTTTTCCCCTAGTCCGTTATAGTTATTCGTTTCGAGCATCAGAACTGCGAAAATTCTTAGTTTCTCAAGCGTTGCTTACCTCCAAACTGCCATATCTCGCGAACGGATTGACCAATCCGCAAAATTTCTGTTGCATCGGAAAGTAGAAACTCGCCCGATTACAACGGTGCACGTACTTTTCGCCTAGGCCGTTCTAGTTATTCGCTTCGAGCATCAGAACTGCGAAAATTTTGAGTTTCTCAAGCGTTTCTTACTTCCAAACTGCCATATCTCGCGAACAGATTGACCAATCCGCAAAATTTCTGTTGCATCTGAAGGTAGAAACTCGCCCGATTACAACGGTATGCGTACTTTTCCCCTAGGCCGTTCTAGTTATTCGTTTCGAGCATCAGAACTGCGAAAATTTTGAGTATCTCAAGCGTTTCTTACCTCCAAACTGCCATATCTCGCGAACGGATTGACCAATCCGCAAAATTTCTGTTGCATCTGAAAGTAGAAACTCGCCCGATTACAACATTATGCGTACTTTTCCCCTAGGCCGTTCTAGTTGTTCGTTTCGAGCATCAGAACTGCGAAAATTTGGAGTTTCTCAAGCGTTTCTTACCTCCAAACTGCCATATCTCGCGAACGGATTGACCAATCCGCAAAATTTCTGTTGCATCTGAAGGTAGAAACTCGCCCGATTACAACACTATGCGTACTTTTCCCCTAGGCCGTTCTAGTTGTTCGTTTCGAGCATCAGAACTGCGAAAATTTTGAGTTTCTCAAGCGTTGCTTACCTCCAAACTGCCATATCTCGCGAACGGATTGACCAATCCGCAAAATTTCTGTTGCATCTGAAAGTAGAAACTCGCCCGATTACAACGGTGTACGTACTTTTCGCCTAGGCCGTTCTAGTTATTCGCTTCGAGCATCAGAACTGCGAAAATTTTGAGTTTCTCAAGCGTTTCTTACCTCCAAATTGCCATATCTCGCGAACAGATTGACCAATCCGCAAAATTTCTGTTGCATCTGAAGGTAGAAACTCGCCCGATTACAACGGTATGCGTACTTTTCCCCTAGGCCGTTCTAGTTATTCGTTTCGAGCATCAGAACTGCGAAAATTTTGAGTATCTCAAGCGTTTCTTACCTCCAAACTGCCATATCTCGCGAACGGATTGACCAATCCGCAAAATTTCTGTTGCATCTGAAAGTAGAAACTCGCCCGATTACAACATTATGCGTACTTTTCCCCTAGGCCGTTCTAGTTGTTCGTTTCGAGCATCAGAACTGCGAAAATTTGGAGTTTCTCAAGCGTTTCTTACCTCCAAACTGCCATATCTCGCGAACGGATTGACCAATCCGCAAAATTTCTGTTGCAACTGAAAGTAGAAACTCGCCCGATTACAACGGTATGCGTACTTTTCCCCTAGGCCGTTCTGGTTATTCGTTTTGAGCATCAGAACTGTGAAAATTTTGAGTTTCTCAAGCGTTTCTTACCTCCAAACTGCCATATCTCGCGAACGGATTGACCAATCCGCAAAATTTCTGTTGCATCTGAAAGTAGAAACTCGCCCGATTACAACACTGTGCGTACTTTTCCCCTAGGCCGTTCTAGTTGTTCGTTTCGAGCATCAGAACTGCGAAAATTTTGAGTTTCTCAAGCGTTTCTTACATCCAAACTGCCATATCTCGCGAACGGATTGACCAATCCGCAAAATTTCTGTTGCATCTGAGAGTAGAAACCCGCCCGATTACAACTGTATGCGTACTTTTCCCCTAGTCCGTTATAGTTATTCGTTTCGAGCATCAGAACTGCGAAAATTCTTAGTTTCTCAAGCGTTGCTTACCTCCAAACTGCCATATCTCGCGAACGGATTGGCCAATCCGCAAAATTTCTGTTGCATTTGAAAGTAGAAACTCGCCCGATTACAACGGTGTACGTACTTTTCGCCTAGGCCGTTCTAGTTATTCGCTTCGAGCATCAGAACTGCGAAAATTTTGAGTTTCTCAAGCGTTTCTTACTTCCAAACTGCCATATCTCGCGAACAGATTGACCAATCCGCAAAATTTCTGTTGCATCTGAAGGTAGAAACTCGCCCGATTACAACGGTATGCGTACTTTTCCCCTAGGCCGTTCTAGTTATTCGTTTCGAGCATCAGAACTGCGAAAATTTTGAGTATCTCAAGCGTTTCTTACCTCCAAACTGCCATATCTCGCGAACGGATTGACCAATCCGCAAAATTTCTGTTGCATCTGAAAGTAGAAACTCGCCCGATTACAACGGCATGCGTACTTTTCCTCTAGGCTGTTCTAGTTATTCGTTTCGAGCAACAGAACTGCGAAAATTTTGAGTTTCTCAAGCGTTGCTTACCTCCAAACTGCCATATCTCGCGAACGGATTGACCAATCCGCAAAATTTCTGTTGCATCTGAAAGTAGAAACTCGCCCGATTACAACATTATGCGTACTTTTCCCCTAGGCCGTTCTAGTTGTTCGTTTCGAGCATCAGAACTGCGAAAATTTGCAGTTTCTCAAGCGTTTCTTACCTCCAAACTGCCATATCTCGCGAACGGATTGACCAATCCGCAAAATTTCTGTTGCATCTGAAGGTAGAAACTCGCCCGATTACAACACTATGCGTACTTTTCCCCTAGGCCGTTCTAGTTGTTCGTTTCGAGCATCAGAACTGCGAAAATTTTGAGTTTCTCAAGCGTTGCTTACCTCCAAACTGCCATATCTCGCGAACGGATTGACCAATCCGCAAAATTTCTGTTGCATCTGAAAGTAGAAACTCGCCCGATTACAACGGTGTACGTACTTTTCGCCTAGGCCGTTCTAGTTATTCGCTTCGAGCATCAGAACTGCGAAAATTTTGAGTTTCTCAAGCGTTTCTTACTTCCAAACTGCCATATCTCGCGAACAGATTGACCAATCCGCAAAATTTCTGTTGCATCTGAAGGTAGAAACTCGCCCGATTACAACGGTATGCGTACTTTTCCCCTAGGCCGTTCTAGTTATTCGTTTCGAGCATCAGAACTGCGAAAATTTTGAGTATCTCAAGCGTTTCTTACTTCCAAACTGCCATATCTCGCGAACGGATTGACCAATCCGCAAAATTTCTGTTGCATCTGAAAGTAGAAACTCGCCCGATTACAACAGTATACGTACTTTTCCCCTAGGCCGTTCTAGTTATTCGTTTCGAGCATCAGAACTACGATAATTTTGAGTTTCTCAAGCGTTTCTTACCTCCAAACTGCCATACCTCGCGAACGGATTGACCAATCCGCAAAATTTCTGTTGCACCAGGAAGTAGAAACTCGCCCGACAACAACGGTATGCGTACTTTTCCCCTAGGCCTTTCTAGTTATTCGTTTCGAGCATCAGAACTGCGAAAATTTTGAGTTTCTCAAGCGTTTCTTACCTCCAAACTGCCATATCTCGCGAACGGATTGACCAATCCGCAAAACTTCTGTTGCATCTGAAAGTAGAAACTCGCCCGATTACAACGGTGTGCGTACTTTTCCCCTAGGCCGTTCTCGTTATTCGTTTAGAGCATCAGAACTGTGAAAATTTTGAATTTCTCAAGCGTTTCTTACCTCCAAACTGCCATATCTCGCGAACGGATTGACCAATCCGCAAAATTTCTGTTGCATCTGAAAGTAGAAACTCGCCCGATTACAACGGTATACGTACTTTTCCCACAGGCCGTTCTAGTTATTCGCTTCGAGCATCAGAACTGCGAAAATTTTGAGTTTCTCAAGCGTTTCTAACCTCCAAACTGCCATATCTCGCGACCGGATTGACCAATCCGCAAAATTTCTGTTGCATCTGAGAGTTGAAACCCGCCCGATTACAACTGTATGCGTACTTTTCCCCTAGTCCGTTATAGTTATTCGTTTCGAGCATCAGAACTGCGAAAATTCTTAGTTTCTCAAGCGTTTCTTACCTCCAAACTGCCATATCTCGCGAACGAATTGACCAATCCGCAAAATTTCTGTTGCATCTGAAAGTAGAAACTCGCCCGATTACAACGGTGTGCGTACTTTTCCCCTAGGCCGTTCTAGTTATTCGTTTCGAGCATCAGAACTGCGAAAATTTTGAGTTTCTCAAGCGTTTCTTACCTCCAAACTGCCATATCTCGCGAACGGATTGACCAATCCGCAAAATTTCTGTTGCACCTGGAAGTAGAAACTCGCCCGATTACAACGGTATGCGTACTTTTCCCCTAGGACTTTCTAGTTATTCGTTTCGAGCATCAGAACTGTGAAAATTTTGAATTCCTCAAGCGTTTCTTACCTCCAAACTGCCATATCTCGCGAACGGATTGACCAATCCGCAAAATTTCTGTTGCATCTGAACGTAGAAACTCGCCCGATTACAACGGCATGCGTACTTTTCCCCTAGGCTGTTCTAGTTATTCGTTTCGAGCATCAGAACTGCGAAAATTTTGAGTATCTCAAGCGTTTCTTACATCCAAACTGCCATATCTCGCGAACGGATTGACCAATCCGCAAAATTTCTGTTGCATCTGAAAGTAGAAACTCGCCCGATTACAACAGTATGCGTACTTTTCCCCTAGGCCGTTCTAGTTATTCGTTTCCAGCATCAGAACTACGATAATTTTGAGTTTCTCAAGCGTTTCTTACCTCCAAACTGCCATACCTCGCGAACGGATTGACCAATCCGCAAAATTTCTGTTGCACCTGGAAGTAGAAACTCGCCCGACAACAACGGTATGCGTACTTTTCCCCTAGGCCTTTCTAGTTATTCGTTTCGAGCATCAGAACTGCGAAAATTTTGAGTTTCTCAAGCGTTTCTTACCTCCAAACTGCCATATCTCGCGAACGGATTGACCAATCCGCAAAACTTCTGTTGCATCTGAAAGTAGAAACTCGCCCGATTACAACGGTGTGCGTACTTTTCCCCTAGGCCGTTCTCGTTATTCGTTTAGAGCATCAGAACTGTGAAAATTTTGAATTTCTCAAGCGTTTCTTACCTCCAAACTGCCATATCTCGCGAACGGATTGACCAATCCGCAAAATTTCTGTTGCATCTGAAAGTAGAAACTCGCCCGATTACAACGGTATACGTACTTTTCCCATAGGCCGTTCTAGTTATTCGCTTCGAGCATCAGAACTGCGAAAATTTTGAGTTTCTCAAGCGTTTCTAACCTCCAAACTGCCATATCTCGCGACCGGATTGACCAATCCGCAAAATTTCTGTTGCATCTGAGAGTTGAAACCCGCCCGATTACAACTGTATGCGTACTTTTCCCCTAGTCCGTTATAGTTATTCGTTTCGAGCATCAGAACTGCGAAAATTCTTAGTTTCTCAAGCGTTTCTTACCTCCAAACTGCCATATCTCGCGAACGAATTGACCAATCCGCAAAATTTCTGTTGCATCTGAAAGTAGAAACTCGCCCGATTACAACGGTGTGCGTACTTTTCCCCTAGGCCGTTCTAGTTATTCGTTTCGAGCATCAGAACTGCGAAAATTTTGAGTTTCTCAAGCGTTTCTTACCTCCAAACTGCCATATCTCGCGAACGGATTGACCAATCCGCAAAATTTCTGTTGCACCTGGAAGTAGAAACTCGCCCGATTACAACGGTATGCGTACTTTTCCCCTAGGACTTTCTAGTTATTCGTTTCGAGCATCAGAACTGTGAAAATTTTGAATTCCTCAAGCGTTTCTTACCTCCAAACTGCCATATCTCGCGAACGGATTGACCAATCCGCAAAATTTCTGTTGCATCTGAACGTAGAAACTCGCCCGATTACAACGGCATGCGTACTTTTCCCCTAGGCTGTTCTAGTTATTCGTTTCGAGCATCAGAACTGCGAAAATTTTGAGTATCTCAAGCGTTTCTTACTTCCAAACTGCCATATCTCGCGAACGGATTGACCAATCCGCAAAATTTCTGTTGCATCTGAAGGTAGAAACTCGCCCGATTACAACGGTATGCGTACTTTTCCCCTAGGCCGCCCTAGTTATTCGTTTCGAGCATCAGAACTGCGAAAATTTTGAGTTTCTCAAGCGTTGCTTACCTCCAAACTGCCATATCTCGCGAACGGATTGACCAATCCGCAAAATTTCTGTTGCATCTGAACGTAGAAACTCGCCCGATTACAACGGTATGCGTACTTTTCCCCTAGGCCGTTCTGGTTATTCGTTTTGAGCATCAGAACTGTGAAAATTTTGAGTTTCTCAAGCGTTTCTTACCTCCAAACTGCCATATCTCGCGAACGGATTGACCAATCCGCAAAATTTCTGTTGCATCTGAAAGTAGAAACTCGCCCGATTACAACACTATGCGTACTTTTCCCCTAGGCCGTTCTAGTTGTTCGTTTCGAGCATCAGAACTGCGAAAATTTTGAGTTTCTCAAGCGTTTCTTACATCCAAACTGCCATATCTCGCGAACGGATTGACCAATCCGCAAAATTTCTGTTGCATCTGAGAGTAGAAACCCGCCCGATTACAACTGTATGCGTACTTTTCCCCTAGTCCGTTATAGTTATTCGTTTCGAGCAACAGAACTGCGAAAATTTTGAGTTTCTCAAGCGTTGCTTACCTCCAAACTGCCATATCTCGCGAACGGATTGACCAATCCGCAAAATTTCTGTTGCATCTGAAAGTAGAAACTCGCCCGATTACAACATTATGCGTACTTTTCCCCTAGGCCGTTCTAGTTGTTCGTTTCGTGCATCAGAACTGCGAAAATTTGGAGTTTCTCAAGCGTTTCTTACCTCCAAACTGCCATATCTCGCGAACGGATTGACCAATCCGCAAAATTTCTGTTGCATCTGAAAGTAGAAACTCGCCCGATTACAACGGTATACGTACTTTTCCCATAGGCCGTTCTAGTTATTCGCTTCGAGCATCAGAACTGCGAAAATTTTGAGTTTCTCAAGCGTTTCTTACCTCCAAACTGCCATATCTCGCGAACGGATTGAACAATCCGCAAAATTTCTGTTGCATCTGAGAGTAGAAACCCGCCCGATTACAACTGTATGCGTACTTTTCCCCTAGTCCGTTATAGTTATTCGTTTCGAGCATCAGAACTGCGAAAATTCTTAGTTTCTCAAGCGTTTCTTACCTCCAAACTGCCATATCTCGCGAACGAATTGACCAATCCGCAAAATTTCTGTTGCAACTGAAAGTAGAAACTCGCCCGATTACAACGGTGTGCGTACTTTTCCCCTAGGCCGTTCTAGTTATTCGTTTCGAGCATCAGAACTGCGAAAATTTTGAGTTTCTCAAGCGTTTCTTACCTCCAAACTGCCATATCTCGCGAACGGATTGACCAATCCGCAAAATTTCTGTTGCACCTGGAAGTAGAAACTCGCCCGATTACAACGGTATGCGTACTTTTCCCCTAGGACTTTCTAGTTATTCGTTTCGAGCATCAGAACTGTGAAAATTTTGAATTCCTCAAGCGTTTCTTACCTCCAAACTGCCATATCTCGCGAACGGATTGACCAATCCGCAAAATTTCTGATGCATCTGAACGTAGAAACTCGCCCGATTAAAACGGCATGCGTACTTTTCCCCTAGGCTGTTCTAGTTATTCGTTTCGAGTAACAGAACTGCGAAAATTTTGAGTTTCTCAAGCGTTGCTTACCTCCAAACTGCCATATCTCGCGAACGAATTGACCAATCCGCAAAATTTCTGTTGCAACTGAAAGTAGAAACTCGCCCGATTACAACGGTGTGCGTACTTTTCCCCTAGGCCGTTCTAGTTATTCGTTTCGAGCATCAGAACTGCGAAAATTTTGAGTTTCTCAAGCGTTTCTTACCTCCAAACTGCCATATCTCGCGAACGGATTGACCAATCCGCAAAATTTCTGTTGCATCTGAAGGTAGAAACTCGCCCGATTACAACGGTATGCGTACTTTTCCCCTAGGCCGTTCTAGTTATTCGTTTCAAGCATCACAACTGCGAAAATTTTGAGTTTCTCAAGCGTTTCTTACTTCCAAACTGCCATATCTCGCGAACAGATTGACCAATCCGCAAAATTTCTGTTGCATCTGAAGGTAGAAACTCGCCCGATTACAACGGTATGCGTACTTTTCCCCTAGGCCGTTCTAGTTATTCGTTTCGAGCATCAGAACTGCGAAAATTTTGAGTATCTCAAGCGTTTCTTACTTCCAAACTGCCATATCTCGCGAACGGATTGACCAATCCGCAAAATTTCTGTTGCATCTGAAGGTAGAAACTCGCCCGATTACAACGGTATGCGTACTTTTCCCCTAGGCCGCCCTAGTAATTCGTTTCGATCATCAGAACTGCGAAAATTTTGAGTTTCTCAAGCGTTTCTTACTTCCAAACTGCCATATCTCGCGAACGGATTGACCAATCCGCAAAATTTCTGTTGCATCTGAAATTGGAAACTCGCCCGATTAAAACTGTATGCGTACTTTTCCCCTAGGCCGTTCTAGTTATTCGTTTCGAGCAACAGAACTGCGAAAATTTTGAGTTTCTCAAGCGTTGCTTACCTCCAAACTGCCATATCTCGCGAACGGATTGACCAATCCGCAAAATTTCTGTTGCATCTGAAAGTAGAAACTCGCCCGATTACAACACTATGCGTACTTTTCCCCTAGGCCGTTCTAGTTGTTCGTTTCGAGCATCAGAACTGCGAAAATTTTGAGTTTCTCAAGCGTTTCTTACATCCAAACTGCCATATCTCGCGAACGGATTGACCAATCCGCAAAATTTCTGTTGCATCTGAGAGTAGAAACCCGCCCGATTACAACTGTATGCGTACTTTTCCCCTAGTCCGTTATAGTTATTCGTTTCGAGCAACAGAACTGCGAAAATTTTGAGTTTCTCAAGCGTTGCTTACCTCCAAACTGCCATATCTCGCGAACGGATTGACCAATCCGCAAAATTTCTGTTGCATCTGAAAGTAGAAACTCGCCCGATTAAAACTGTATGCGTACTTTTCCCCTAGGCCGTTCTAGTTATTCGTTTCGAGCAACAGAACTGCGAAAATTTTGAGTTTCTCAAGCGTTGCTTACCTCCAAACTGCCATATCTCGCGAACGGATTGACCAATCCGCAAAATTTCTGTTGCATCTGAACGTAGAAACTCGCCCGATTACAACGGTATGCGTACTTTTCCCCTAGGCCGTTCTGGTTATTCGTTTTGAGCATCAGAACTGTGAAAATTTTGAGTTTCTCAAGCGTTTCTTACCTCCAAACTGCCATATCTCGCGAACGGATTGACCAATCCGCAAAATTTCTGTTGCATCTGAAAGTAGAAACTCGCCCGATTACAACACTATGCGTACTTTTCCCCTAGGCCGTTCTAGTTGTTCGTTTCGAGCATCAGAACTGCGAAAATTTTGAGTTTCTCAAGCGTTTCTTACATCCAAACTGCCATATCTCGCGAACGGATTGACCAATCCGCAAAATTTCTGTTGCATCTGAGAGTAGAAACCCGCCCGATTACAACGGTGTGCGTACTTTTCCCCAAGGCCGTTCTAGTTATTCGTTTCGAGCATCAGAACTGCGAAAATTTTGAGTTTCTCAAGCGTTTCTTACCTCCAAACTGCCATATCTCGCGAACGGATTGACCAATCCGCAAAATTTCTGTTGCACCTGGAAGTAGAAACTCGCCCGATTACAACGGTATGCGTACTTTTCCCCTAGGACTTTCTAGTTATTCGTTTCGAGCATCAGAACTGTGAAAATTTTGAATTCCTCAAGCGTTTCTTACCTCCAAACTGCCATATCTCGCGAACGGATTGACCAATCCGCAAAATTTCTGTTGCATCTGAACGTAGAAACTCGCCCGATTAAAACGGCATGCGTACTTTTCCCCTAGGCTGTTCTAGTTATTCGTTTCGAGTAACAGAACTGCGAAAATTTTGAGTTTCTCAAGCGTTGCTTACCTCCAAACTGCCATATCTCGCGAACGGATTGACCAATCCGCAAAATTTCTGTTGCATCTGAAAGTAGAAACTCGCCCGATTACAACGGTATGCGTACTTTTCCCCTAGGCCGTTCTAGTTATTCGTTTCAAGCATCACAACTGCGAAAATTTTGAGTTTCTCAAGCGTTTCTTACTTCCAAACTGCCATATCTCGCGAACAGATTGACCAATCCGCAAAATTTCTGTTGCATCTGAAGGTAGAAACTCGCCCGATTACAACGGTATGCGTACTTTTCCCCTAGGCCGTTCTAGTTATTCGTTTCGAGCATCAGAACTGCGAAAATTTTGAGTATCTCAAGCGTTTCTTACTTCCAAACTGCCATATCTCGCGAACGGATTGACCAATCCGCAAAATTTCTGTTGCATCTGAAGGTAGAAACTCGCCCGATTACAACGGTATGCGTACTTTTCCCCTAGGCCGCCCTAGTAATTCGTTTCGATCATCAGAACTGCGAAAATTTTGAGTTTCTCAAGCGTTTCTTACTTCCAAACTGCCATATCTCGCGAACGGATTGACCAATCCGCAAAATTTCTGTTGCATCTGAAATTGGAAACTCGCCCGATTAAAACTGTATGCGTACTTTTCCCCTAGGCCGTTCTAGTTATTCGTTTCGAGCAACAGAACTGCGAAAATTTTGAGTTTCTCAAGCGTTGCTTACCTCCAAACTGCCATATCTCGCGAACGGATTGACCAATCCGCAAAATTTCTGTTGCATCTGAACGTAGAAACTCGCCTGATTACAACGGTATGCGTACTTTTCCCCTAGGCCGTTCTGGTTATTCGTTTTGAGCATCAGAACTGTGAAAATTTTGAGTTTCTCAAGCGTTTCTTACCTCCAAACTGCCATATCTCGCGAACGGATTGACCAATCCGCAAAATTTCTGTTGCATCTGAAAGTAGAAACTCGCCCGATTACAACACTATGCGTACTTTTCCCCTAGGCCGTTCTAGTTGTTCGTTTCGAGCATCAGAACTGCGAAAATTTTGAGTTTCTCAAGCGTTTCTTACATCCAAACTGCCATATCTCGCGAACGGATTGACCAATCCGCAAAATTTCTGTTGCATCTGAGAGTAGAAACCCGCCCGATTACAACTGTATGCGTACTTTTCCCCTAGTCCGTTATAGTTATTCGTTTCGAGCAACAGAACTGCGAAAATTTTGAGTTTCTCAAGCGTTGCTTACCTCCAAACTGCCATATCTCGCGAACGGATTGACCAATCCGCAAAATTTCTGTTGCATCTGAAAGTAGAAACTCGCCCGATTACAACATTATGCGTACTTTTCCCCTAGGCCGTTCTAGTTGTTCGTTTCGAGCATCAGAACTGCGAAAATTTGGAGTTTCTCAAGCGTTTCTTACCTCCAAACTGCCATATCTCGCGAACGGATTGACCAATCCGCAAAATTTCTGTTGCATCTGAAGGTAGAAACTCGCCCGATTACAACTGTATGCGTACTTTTCCCCTAGACCGTTCTAGTTATTCGTTTCGAGCATCAGAATTGCGAAAATTTTGAGTTTCTCAAGCGTTTCTTACCTCCAAACTGCCATATCTCGCGAACGGATTGACCAATCCGCAAAATTTCTGTTGCAACTGAAAGTAGAAACTCGCCCGATTACAACGGTATGCGTACTTTTCCCCTAGGCCGTTCTGGTTATTCGTTTTGAGCATCAGAACTGTGAAAATTTTGAGTTTCTCAAGCGTTTCTTACCTCCAAACTGCCATATCTCGCGAACGGATTGACCAATCCGCAAAATTTCTGTTGCATCTGAAAGTAGAAACTCGCCCGATTACAACACTATGCGTACTTTTCCCCTAGGCCGTTCTAGTTGTTCGTTTCGAGCATCAGAACTGCGAAAATTTTGAGTTTCTCAAGCGTTGCTTACCTCCAAACTGCCATATCTCGCGAACGGATTGACCAATCCGCAAAATTTCTGTTGCATCTGAAAGTAGAAACTCGCCCGATTACAACGGTGTACGTACTTTTCGCCTAGGCCGTTCTAGTTATTCGCTTCGAGCATCAGAACTGCGAAAATTTTGAGTTTCTCAAGCGTTTCTTACTTCCAAACTGCCATATCTCGCGAACAGATTGACCAATCCGCAAAATTTCTGTTGCATCTGAAGGTAGAAACTCGCCCGATTACAACGGTATGCGTACTTTTCCCCTAGGCCGTTCTAGTTATTCGTTTCGAGCATCAGAACTGCGAAAATTTTGAGTATCTCAAGCGTTTCTTACTTCCAAACTGCCATATCTCGCGAACGGATTGACCAATCCGCAAAATTTCTGTTGCATCTGAAAGTAGAAACTCGCCCGATTACAACGGTATACGTACTTTTCCCCTAGGCCGTTCTAGTTATTCGTTTCGAGCATCAGAACTACGATAATTTTGAGTTTCTCAAGCGTTTCTTACCTCCAAACTGCCATATCTCGCGAACGGATTGACCAATCCGCAAAATTTCTGTTGCACCTGGAAGTAGAAACTCGCCCGACAACAACGGTATGCGTACTTTTCCCCTAGGCCTTTCTAGTTATTCGTTTCGAGCATCAGAACTGCGAAAATTTTGAGTTTCTCAAGCGTTTCTTACCTCCAAACTGCCATATCTCGCGAACGGATTGACCAATCCGCAAAACTTCTGTTGCATCTGAAAGTAGAAACTCGCCCGATTACAACGGTGTGCGTACTTTTCCCCTAGGCCGTTCTCGTTATTCGTTTAGAGCATCAGAACTGTGAAAATTTTGAATTTCTCAAGCGTTTCTTACCTCCAAACTGCCATATCTCGCGAACGGATTGACCAATCCGCAAAATTTCTGTTGCATCTGAAAGTAGAAACTCGCCCGATTACAACGGTATGCGTACTTTTCCCCTAGGCCGTTCTAGTTATTCGTTTCAAGCATCACAACTGCGAAAATTTTGAGTTTCTCAAGCGTTTCTTACTTCCAAACTGCCATATCTCGCGAACAGATTGACCAATCCGCAAAATTTCTGTTGCATCTGAAGGTAGAAACTCGCCCGATTACAACGGTATGCGTACTTTTCCCCTAGGCCGTTCTAGTTATTCGTTTCGAGCATCAGAACTGCGAAAATTTTGAGTATCTCAAGCGTTTCTTACTTCCAAACTGCCATATCTCGCGAACGGATTGACCAATCCGCAAAATTTCTGTTGCATCTGAAGGTAGAAACTCGCCCGATTACAACGGTATGCGTACTTTTCCCCTAGGCCGCCCTAGTAATTCGTTTCGATCATCAGAACTGCGAAAATTTTGAGTTTCTCAAGCGTTTCTTACTTCCAAACTGCCATATCTCGCGAACGGATTGACCAATCCGCAAAATTTCTGTTGCATCTGAAATTGGAAACTCGCCCGATTAAAACTGTATGCGTACTTTTCCCCTAGGCCGTTCTAGTTATTCGTTTCGAGCATCAGAACTACGATAATTTTGAGTTTCTCAAGCGTTTCTTACCTCCAAACTGCCATATCTCGCGAACGGATTGACCAATCCGCAAAATTTCTGTTGCACCTGGAAGTAGAAACTCGCCCGACAACAACGGTATGCGTACTTTTCCCCTAGGCCTTTCTAGTTATTCGTTTCGAGCATCAGAACTGCGAAAATTTTGAGTTTCTCAAGCGTTTCTTACCTCCAAACTGCCATATCTCGCGAACGGATGGACCAATCCGCAAAACTTCTGTTGCATCTGAAAGTAGAAACTCGCCCGATTACAACGGTGTGCGTACTTTTCCCCTAGGCCGTTCTCGTTATTCGTTTAGAGCATCAGAACTGTGAAAATTTTGAATTTCTCAAGCGTTTCTTACCTCCAAACTGCCATATCTCGCGAACGGATTGACCAATCCGCAAAATTTCTGTTGCATCTGAAAGTAGAAACTCGCCCGATTACAACGGTATGCGTACTTTTCCCCTAGGCCGTTCTAGTTATTCGTTTCAAGCATCACAACTGCGAAAATTTTGAGTTTCTCAAGCGTTTCTTACTTCCAAACTGCCATATCTCGCGAACAGATTGACCAATCCGCAAAATTTCTGTTGCATCTGAAGGTAGAAACTCGCCCGATTACAACGGTATGCGTACTTTTCCCCTAGGCCGTTCTAGTTATTCGTTTCGAGCATCAGAACTGCGAAAATTTTGAGTATCTCAAGCGTTTCTTACTTCCAAACTGCCATATCTCGCGAACGGATTGACCAATCCGCAAAATTTCTGTTGCATCTGAAGGTAGAAACTCGCCCGATTACAACGGTATGCGTACTTTTCCCCTAGGCCGCCCTAGTAATTCGTTTCGATCATCAGAACTGCGAAAATTTTGAGTTTCTCAAGCGTTTCTTACTTCCAAACTGCCATATCTCGCGAACGGATTGACCAATCCGCAAAATTTCTGTTGCATCTGAAATTGGAAACTCGCCCGATTAAAACTGTATGCGTACTTTTCCCCTAGGCCGTTCTAGCTATTCGTTTCGAGCAACAGAACTGCGAAAATTTTGAGTTTCTCAAGCGTTGCTTACCTCCAAACTGCCATATCTCGCGAACGGATTGACCAATCCGCAAAATTTCTGTTGCATCTGAACGTAGAAACTCGCCCGATTACAACGGTATGCGTACTTTTCCCCTAGGCCGTTCTGGTTATTCGTTTTGAGCATCAGAACTGTGAAAATTTTGAGTTTCTCAAGCGTTTCTTACCTCCAAACTGCCATATCTCGCGAACGGATTGACCAATCCGCAAAATTTCTGTTGCATCTGAAAGTAGAAACTCGCCCGATTACAACACTATGCGTACTTTTCCCCTAGGCCGTTCTAGTTGTTCGTTTCGAGCATCAGAACTGCGAAAATTTTGAGTTTCTCAAGCGTTTCTTACATCCAAACTGCCATATCTCGCGAACGGATTGACCAATCCGCAAAATTTCTGTTGCATCTGAGAGTAGAAACCCGCCCGATTACAACTGTATGCGTACTTTTCCCCTAGTCCGTTATAGTTATTCGTTTCGAGCATCAGAACTGCGAAAATTCTTAGTTTCTCAAGCGTTGCTTACCTCCAAACTGCCATATCTCGCGAACGGATTGACCAATCCGCAAAATTTCTGTTGCATCTGAAAGTAGAAACTCGCCCGATTACAACGGTGTACGTACTTTTCGCCTAGGCCGTTCTAGTTATTCGCTTCGAGCATCAGAACTGCGAAAATTTTGAGTTTCTCAAGCGTTTCTTACTTCCAAACTGCCATATCTCGCGAACAGATTGACCAATCCGCAAAATTTCTGTTGCATCTGAAGGTAGAAACTCGCCCGATTACAACGGTATGCGTACTTTTCCCCTAGGCCGTTCTAGTTATTCGTTTCGAGCATCAGAACTGCGAAAATTTTGAGTTTCTCAAGCGTTTCTTACTTCCAAACTGCCATATCTCGCGAACAGATTGACCAATCCGCAAAATTTCTGTTGCATCTGAAGGTAGAAACTCGCCCGATTACAACGGTATGCGTACTTTTCCCCTAGGCCGTTCTAGTTATTCGTTTCGAGCATCAGAACTGCGAAAATTTTGAGTATCTCAAGCGTTTCTTACCTCCAAACTGCCATATCTCGCGAACGGATTGACCAATCCGCAAAATTTCTGTTGCATCTGAAAGTAGAAACTCGCCCGATTACAACGGCATGCGTACTTTTCCTCTAGGCTGTTCTAGTTATTCGTTTCGAGCAACAGAACTGCGAAAATTTTGAGTTTCTCAAGCGTTGCTTACCTCCAAACTGCCATATCTCGCGAACGGATTGACCAATCCGCAAAATTTCTGTTGCATCTGAAAGTAGAAACTCGCCCGATTACAACATTATGCGTACTTTTCCCCTAGGCCGTTCTAGTTATTCGTTTCGAGCATCAGAATTGCGAAAATTTTGAGTTTCTCAAGCGTTTCTTACCTCCAAACTGCCATATCTCGCGAACGGATTGACCAATCCGCAAAATTTCTGTTGCATCTGAAAGTAGAGACTCGCCCGAGATATGGCAGTTTGGAGGTAAGAAACGCTTGAGAAACTCAAAATTTTCACAGTTCTGATGCTCTAAACGAATAA
The DNA here is from genome assembly GCF_051014685.1 of Ptiloglossa arizonensis. NCBI lineage: Eukaryota > Metazoa > Arthropoda > Insecta > Hymenoptera > Colletidae > Ptiloglossa > Ptiloglossa arizonensis. The sequence continues at coordinate 170,449 of NW_027479134.1, forward strand.
CTAGAACGGCCTAGGGGAAAAGTACGCATACCGTTGTAATCGGGCGAGTTTCTACCTTCAGATGCAACAGAAATTTTGCGGATTGGTCAATCTGTTCGCGAGATATGGCAGTTTGGAAGTAAGAAACGCTTGAGAAACTCAAAATTTTCGCAGTTGTGATGCTTGAAACGAATAACTAGAACGGCCTAGGGGAAAAGTACGCATACCGTTGTAATCGGGCGAGTTTCTACTTTCAGATGCAACAGAAATTTTGCGGATTGGTCAATACGTTCGCGAGATAAGGCAGCTTGGAGGTAGGAAACGCTTGAGAAACTCAAAATTTTCGCAGCTCTGATGCTCGAAGCGAATAACTAGAACGGCCTAGGCGAAAAGTACGTATACCGTTGTAATCGGGCGAGTTTCTACTTTCAGATGCAACAGAAATTTTGCGGATTGGTCAATCCGTTCGCGAGATATGGCAGTTTGGAGGTAAGCAACGCTTGAGAAACTCAAAATTTTCGCCGTTCTGTTGCACGAAACGAATAACTACAACGGCCTAGGGGAAAAGTACGCATACAGTTGTAATCGGGCGAGTTTCTACTTTCACATGCAACAGAAATTTTGCGGATTGGTCAATCCGTTCGCGAGATATGGCAGTTTGGAGGTAAGAAACGCTTGATGAAGTCAAAATTATCGCAGTTCTGTTGCTCAAAACGAATAACTAGAACGGCCTAGGCGAAAAGTACGCACACAGTTGTAATCGGGCGAGTTTCTACTTTCAGATGCAACAGAAATTTTGCGGATTGTTCAATCCGTTCGCGAGATATGGCAGTTTGGAGGTAAGAAACGCTTGAGAAACTAAGAATTTTCGCAGTTCTGATGCTCGAAACGAATAACTATAACGGACTAGGGGAAAAGTACGCATACAGTTGTAATCGGGCGGGTTTCTACTCTCAGATGCAACAGAAATTTTGCGGATTGGTCAATCGGTTCGCGAGATATGGCAGTTTGGAGGTAAGAAACGCTTGAGAAACTCAAAATTTTCGCAGTTCTGATGCTCGAAACGAATAACTAGAACGGCCTAGGGGAAAAGTACGCATACCGTTGTAATCGGGCGAGATTCTACCTTCAGATGCAACAGAAATTTTGCGGATTGGTCAATCCGTTCGCGAGATATGGCAGTTTGGAAGTAAGAAACGCTTGAGAAACTCAAAATTTTCGCAGTTCTGATGCACGAAACGAATAACTAGAACGGCCTAGGGGAAAAGTACGCATACCGTTGTAATCGGGCGAGATTCTAACTTCAGATGCAACAGAAATTTTGCGGATTGGTCAATCCGTTCGCGAGATATGGCAGTTTGGAAGTAAGAAACGCTTGAGAAACTCAAAATTTTCGCAGTTCTGTTGCTCGAAACGAATAACTAGAACGGCTTAGGGGAAAAGTACGCATACAGTTGTAATCGGGCGAGTTTCCACTTTCAGATGCAACAGAAATTTTGCGGATTGGTCAATCCGTTCGCGAGATATGGCAGTTTGGAGGTAAGAAACGCTTGAGAAACTCAAAATTTTCGCAGTTCTGATGCTCGAAGCGAATAACTAGAACGGCCTAGGGGAAAAGTACGCATACGGTTTTAATCGGGCGAGTTTCCACTTTCAGATGCAACAGAAATTTTGCGGATTGGTCAATCCGTTCGCGAGATATGGCAGTTTGGATGAAAGAAACGCTTGAGAAACTCAAAATTTTCGCAGTTCTGGTGCACGAAACGAATAACTAGAACGGCCTAGGGGAAAAGTACGCGTACCGTTGTAATCGGGCGAGTTTCTACCTTCAGATGCAACAGAAATTTTGCGGATTGGTCAATCCGTTCGCGAGAGATGGCAGTTTGGAGGTAAGAAACGCTTGAGAAACTCAAAATTTTCGCAGTTCTGATGCTCGACAAGCATAACTAGAACGGCCTAGGGGAAAAGTACGCATACAGTTTTAATCGGGCGAGTTTCCACTTTCAGATGCAACAGAAATTTTGCGGATTGGTCAATCCGTTCGCGAGATATGGCAGTTTGGAAGTAAGAAACGCTTGAGAAACTCAAAATTTTCGCAGTTCTGATGCTCGAAACGAATTACTAGGGCGGCCTAGGGGAAAAGTACGCATACCGTTGTAATCGGGCGAGTTTCTGCTTTCAGATGCATCAGAAATTTTGCGGATTGGTCAATCCGTTCGCGAGATGTGGCAGTTTGTAGGTAAGAAACGCTTGAGAAACTCAAAATTTTCGCAGTTCTGATGCACGAAACGAATAACTAGAACGGCCTAGGGGAAAAGTACGCGTACCGTTGTAATCGGGCGAGTTTCTACCTTCAGATGCAACAGAAATTTTGCGGATTGGTCAATCCGTTCGCGAGAGATGGCAGTTTGGAGGTAAGAAACGCTTGAGAAACTCAAAATTTTCGCAGTTCTGATGCTCGACAAGCATAACTAGAACGGCCTAGGGGAAAAGTACGCATACAGTTTTAATCGGGCGAGTTTCCACTTTCAGATGCAACAGAAATTTTGCGGATTGGTCAATCCGTTCGCGAGATATGGCAGTTTGGAAGTAAGAAACGCTTGAGAAACTCAAAATTTTCGCAGTTCTGATGCTCGAAACGGATTACTAGGGCGGCCTAGGGGAAAAGTACGCATACCGTTGTAATCGGGCGAGTTTCTGCTTTCAGATGCATCAGAAATTTTGCGGATTGGTCAATCCGTTCGCGAGATGTGGCAGTTTGTAGGTAAGAAACGCTTGAGAAACTCAAAATTTTCGCAGTTCTGATGCTCGAAACGAATAACTACAACGGCCTAGGGGAAAAGTACGCATACCGTTGTAATCGGGCGAGTTTCTACCTTCAGATGCAACAGAAATTTTGCGGATTGGTCAATCCGTTCGCGAGATATGGCAGTTTGGAAGTAAGAAACGCTTGAGATACTCAAAATTTTCGCAGTTCTGATGCTCGAAACGAAGAACTAGAACGGCCTAGGGGAAAAGTACGCATACCGTTGTAATCGGGCGAGTTTCTACTTTCAGATGCAACAGAAATTTTGCGGATTGGTCAATCCGTTCGCGAGATATGGCAGTTTGGAGGTAAGAAACGCTTGAGAAACTCAAAATTTTCGCAGTTCTGATGCTCGAAGCGAATAACTAGAACGGCCTAGGCGAAAAGTACGTATCCCGTTGTAATCGGGCGAGTTTCTACTTTCAGTTGCAACCGAAATTTTGCGGATTGGTCAATCCGTTCGCGAGATATGGCAGTTTGGAGGTAAGAAACGCTTGATGAACTCAAAATTTTCGCAGTTCTGATGCTCGACAGGCACAACTAGAACGGCCTAGGGGAAAAGTACGCATACCGTTGTAATCGGGCGAGTTTCTACTTTCAGATGCAACAGAAATTTTGCGGATTGGTCAATACGTTCGCGAGATATGGCAGTTTGGAGGTAAGAAACGCTTGAGAAACTAAAAATTTTCGCAGTTCTGATGCTCGAAACGAATAACTATAACGGACTAGGGGAAAAGTACGCATACAGTTGTAATCGGGCGGGTTTCTACTCTCAGATGCAACAGAAATTTTGCGGATTGGTCAATCCGTTCGCGAGATATGGCAGTTTGGAGGTAAGAAACGCTTGAGAAACTCAAAATTTTCGCAGTTCTGATGCTCGAAACGAACAACTAGAACGGCCTAGGGGAAAAGTACGCATAGTGTTGTAATCGGGCGAGTTTCTACTTTCAGATGCAACAGAAATTTTGCGGATTGGTCAATCCGTTCGCGAGATATGGCAGTTTGGAGGTAAGAAACGCTTGAGAAACTCAAAATTTTCACAGTTCTGATGCTCGAAACGAATAACCAGAACGGCCTAGGGGAAAAGTACGCATAGCGTTGTAATCGGGCGAGTTTCTACCTTCAGATGCAACAGAAATTTTGCGGATTGGTCAATCCGTTCGCGAGATATGGCAGTTTGGAGGTAAGAAACGCTTGAGAAACTCCAAATTTTCGCAGTTCTGATGCCCGAAACGAATAACTAGAACGGACTGGGGGAAAAGTACGCATACAGTTGTAATCGGGCGAGTTTCTACTTTCAGATGCAACAGAAATTTTGCGGATTGGTCAATCCGTTCGCGAGATATGGCAGTTTGGAGGTAAGAAACGCTTGAGAAACTCAAAATTTTCGCAGTTCTGATGCTCGAAACGAACAACTAGAACGTCCTAGGCGAAAAGTACGCATAGTGTTGCGATCGGGCGAGTTTCTACTTTCAGATGCAACAGAAATTTTGCGGATTGGTCAATCCGTTCGCGAGATATGGCAGTTTGGAAGTAAGAAACGCTTGAGAAACTCAAAATTTTCGCAGTTCTGATGCTCGACAAGCATAACTAGAACGGCCTAGGGGAAAAGTACGCATACCGTTGTAATCGGGCGAGTTTCTACTTTCAGATGCAACAGAAATTTTGCGGATTGGTCAATTCGTTCGCGAGATATGGCAGTTTGGATGTAAGAAACGCTTGAGAAACTAAAAATTTTCGCATTTCTGATGCTCGAAGCGAATAACTAGAACGGCCTAGGCGAAAAGTACGTATCCCGTTGTAATCGGGCGAGTTTCTACTTTCAGATGCAACCGAAATTTTGCGGATTGGTCAATCCGTTCGCGAGATATGGCAGTTTGGAGGTAAGAAACGCTTGATGAACTCAAAATTTTCGCAGTTCTGATGCTCGACAGGCACAACTAGAACAGCCTAGGGGAAAAGTACGCATTCCGTTGTAATCGGGCGAGATTCTACTTTCAGATGCAACAGAAATTTTGCGGATTGGTCAATACGTTCGCGAGATATGGCAGTTTGGAGGTAAGAAACGCTTGATGAACTCAAAATTTTCGCAGTTCTGATGCTCGACAGGCACAACTAGAACGGCCTAGGGGAAAAGTAAGCATACCGTTGTAATCGGGCGAGTTTCTACTTTCAGATGCAACAGAAATTTTGCGGATTGGTCAATACGTTCGCGAGATATGGCAGTTTGGAGGTAAGAAACGCTTGAGAAACTAAAAATTTTCGCAGTTCTGATGCTCGAAACGAATAACTATAACGGACTAGGGGAAAAGTACGCATACAGTTGTAATCGGGCGGGTTTCTACTCTCAGATGCAACAGAAATTTTGCGGATTGGTCAATCCGTTCGCGAGATATGGCAGTTTGGAGGTAAGAAACGCTTGAGAAACTCAAAATTTTCGCAGTTCTGATGCTCGAAACGAACAACTAGAACGGCCAAGGGGAAAAGTACGCATAGTGTTGTAATCGGGCGAGTTTCTACTTTCAGATGCAACAGAAATTTTGCGGATTGGTCAATCCGTTCGCGAGATATGGCAGTTTGGAGGTAAGAAACGCTTGAGAAACTCAAAATTTTCACAGTTCTGATGCTCGAAACGAATAACCAGAACGGCCTAGGGGAAAAGTACGCATAGCGTTGTAATCGGGCGAGTTTCTACCTTCAGATGCAACAGAAATTTTGCGGATTGGTCAATCCGTTCGCGAGATATGGCAGTTTGGAGGTAAGAAACGCTTGAGAAACTCCAAATTTTCGCAGTTCTGATGCCCGAAACGAATAACTAGAACGGACTGGGGGAAAAGTACGCATACAGTTGTAATCGGGCGAGTTTCTACTTTCAGATGCAACAGAAATTTTGCGGATTGGTCAATCCGTTCGCGAGATATGGCAGTTTGGAGGTAAGAAACGCTTGAGAAACTCAAAATTTTCGCAGTTCTGATGCTCGAAACGAACAACTAGAACGTCCTAGGCGAAAAGTACGCATAGTGTTGTAATCGGGCGAGTTTCTACTTTCAGATGCAACAGAAATTTTGCGGATTGGTCAATCCGTTCGCGAGATATGGCATTTTGGAAGTAAGAAACGCTTGAGAAACTCAAAATTTTCGCAGTTCTGATGCTCGACAAGCATAACTAGAACGGCCTAGGGGAAAAGTACGCATACCGTTGTAATCGGGCGAGTTTCTACTGTCAGATGCAACAGAAATTTTGCGGATTGGTCAATTCGTTCGCGAGATATGGCAGTTTGGAGGTAAGAAACGCTTGAGAAACTAAAAATTTTCGCATTTCTGATGCTCGAAACGAATAACTATAACGGACTAGGGGAAAAGTACGCATACAGTTGTAATCGGGCGAGTTTCCACTTTCAGATGCAACAGAAATTTTGCGGATTGGTCAATCCGTTCGCGAGATATGGCAGTCTGGAAGTAAGAAACGCTTGAGAAACTCAAAATTTTCGCAGTTCTGATGCTCGAAACGAATTACTAGGGCGGCCTAGGGGAAAAGTACGCATACCGTTGTAATCGGGCGAATTTCTACTTTCAGATGCAACAGAAATTTTGCGGATTGGTCAATCCGTTCGCGAGATATGGCAGTTTGGAGGTAAGAAACGCTTGAGAAACTCAAAATTTTCGCAGTTCTGATGCTCGAAGCGAATAACTAGAACGGCCTAGGGGAAAAGTACGTATACCGTTGTAATCGGGCGAGTTTCTAGTTTCAGATGCAACAGAAATTTTGCGGATTGGTCAATCCGTTCGCGAGATATGGCAATTTGGAGGTAAGCAACGCTTGAGAAACTCAAAATTTTCGCAGTTCTGTTGCTCGAAACGAATAACTAGAACGGCCTAGGGGAAAAGTACGCATACAGTTGTAATCGGGCGAGTTTCTACTTTCAGATGCAACAGAAATTTTGCGGATTGGTCAATCCGTTCGCGAGATATGGCAGTTTGGAGGTAAGGAACGCTTGAGAAACTCAAAATTTTCGCAGTTCTGATGCTCGACAAGCATAACTAGAACGGCCTAGGGGTAAAGTACGCATACAGTTGTAATCGGGCGAGTTTCCACTTTCAGATGCAACAGAAATTTTGCGGATTGGTCAATCCGTTCGCGAGATATGGCAGTTTGGAAGTAAGAAACGCTTGAGAAACTCAAAATTTTCGCAGTTCTGATGCTCGAAACGAATAACTAGAACGGCCTAGGGGAAAAGTACGCATACCGTGGTAATCGGGCGAGTTTCTACTTTCAGATGCAACAGAAATTTTGCGGATTGGTCAATCCGTTCGCGAGATATGGCAGTTTGGAGGTAAGCAACGCTTGAGAAACTCAAAATTTTCGCAGTTCTGTTGCTCGAAACGAATAACTAGAACGGCCTAGGGGAAAAGTACGCATACGGTTTTAATCGGGCGAGTTTCCACTTTCAGATGCAACAGAAATTTTGCGGATTGGTCAATCCGTTCGCGAGATATGGCAGTTTGGATGAAAGAAACGCTTGAGAAACTCAAAATTTTCGCAGTTCTGGTGCACGAAACGAATAACTAGAACGGCCTAGGGGAAAAGTACGCGTACCGTTGTAATCGGGCGAGTTTCTACCTTCAGATGCAACAGAAATTTTGCGGATTGGTCAATCCGTTCGCGAGAGATGGCAGTTTGGAGGTAAGAAACGCTTGAGAAACTCAAAATTTTCGCAGTTCTGATGCTCGACAAGCATAACTAGAACGGCCTAGGGGAAAAGTACGCATACAGTTTTAATCGGGCGAGTTTCCACTTTCAGATGCAACAGAAATTTTGCGGATTGGTCAATCCGTTCGCGAGATATGGCAGTTTGGAAGTAAGAAACGCTTGAGAAACTCAAAATTTTCGCAGTTCTGATGCTCGAAACGAATTACTAGGGCGGCCTAGGGGAAAAGTACGCATACCGTTGTAATCGGGCGAGTTTCTGCTTTCAGATGCATCAGAAATTTTGCGGATTGGTCAATCCGTTCGCGAGATGTGGCAGTTTGTAGGTAAGAAACGCTTGAGAAACTCAAAATTTTCGCAGTTCTGATGCACGAAACGAATAACTAGAACGGCCTAGGGGAAAAGTACGCGTACCGTTGTAATCGGGCGAGTTTCTACCTTCAGATGCAACAGAAATTTTGCGGATTGGTCAATCCGTTCGCGAGAGATGGCAGTTTGGAGGTAAGAAACGCTTGAGAAACTCAAAATTTTCGCAGTTCTGATGCTCGACAAGCATAACTAGAACGGCCTAGGGGAAAAGTACGCATACAGTTTTAATCGGGCGAGTTTCCACTTTCAGATGCAACAGAAATTTTGCGGATTGGTCAATCCGTTCGCGAGATATGGCAGTTTGGAAGTAAGAAACGCTTGAGAAACTCAAAATTTTCGCAGTTCTGATGCTCGAAACGAATTACTAGGGCGGCCTAGGGGAAAAGTACGCATACCGTTGTAATCGGGCGAGTTTCTGCTTTCAGATGCATCAGAAATTTTGCGGATTGGTCAATCCGTTCGCGAGATGTGGCAGTTTGTAGGTAAGAAACGCTTGAGAAACTCAAAATTTTCGCAGTTCTGATGCTCGAAACGAATAACTACAACGGCCTAGGGGAAAAGTACGCATACCGTTGTAATCGGGCGAGTTTCTACCTTCAGATGCAACAGAAATTTTGCGGATTGGTCAATCCGTTCGCGAGATATGGCAGTTTGGAAGTAAGAAACGCTTGAGATACTCAAAATTTTCGCAGTTCTGATGCTCGAAACGAAGAACTAGAACGGCCTAGGGGAAAAGTACGCATACCGTTGTAATCGGGCGAGTTTCTACTTTCAGATGCAACAGAAATTTTGCGGATTGGTCAATCCGTTCGCGAGATATGGCAGTTTGGAGGTAAGAAACGCTTGAGAAACTCAAAATTTTCGCAGTTCTGATGCTCGAAGCGAATAACTAGAACGGCCTAGGCGAAAAGTACGTATCCCGTTGTAATCGGGCGAGTTTCTACTTTCAGATGCAACCGAAATTTTGCGGATTGGTCAATCCGTTCGCGAGATATGGCAGTTTGGAGGTAAGAAACGCTTGATGAACTCAAAATTTTCGCAGTTCTGATGCTCGACAGGCACAACTAGAACGGCCTAGGGGAAAAGTACGCATACCGTTGTAATCGGGCGAGTTTCTACTTTCAGATGCAACAGAAATTTTGCGGATTGGTCAATACGTTCGCGAGATATGGCAGTTTGGAGGTAAGAAACGCTTGAGAAACTAAAAATTTTCGCAGTTCTGATGCTCGAAACGAATAACTATAACGGACTAGGGGAAAAGTACGCATACAGTTGTAATCGGGCGGGTTTCTACTCTCAGATGCAACAGAAATTTTGCGGATTGGTCAATCCGTTCGCGAGATATGGCAGTTTGGAGGTAAGAAACGCTTGAGAAACTCAAAATTTTCGCAGTTCTGATGCTCGAAACGAACAACTAGAACGGCCAAGGGGAAAAGTACGCATAGTGTTGTAATCGGGCGAGTTTCTACTTTCAGATGCAACAGAAATTTTGCGGATTGGTCAATCCGTTCGCGAGATATGGCAGTTTGGAGGTAAGAAACGCTTGAGAAACTCAAAATTTTCACAGTTCTGATGCTCGAAACGAATAACCAGAACGGCCTAGGGGAAAAGTACGCATAGCGTTGTAATCGGGCGAGTTTCTACCTTCAGATGCAACAGAAATTTTGCGGATTGGTCAATCCGTTCGCGAGATATGGCAGTTTGGAGGTAAGAAACGCTTGAGAAACTCCAAATTTTCGCAGTTCTGATGCCCGAAACGAATAACTAGAACGGACTGGGGGAAAAGTACGCATACAGTTGTAATCGGGCGAGTTTCTACTTTCAGATGCAACAGAAATTTTGCGGATTGGTCAATCCGTTCGCGAGATATGGCAGTTTGGAGGTAAGAAACGCTTGAGAAACTCAAAATTTTCGCAGTTCTGATGCTCGAAACGAACAACTAGAACGTCCTAGGCGAAAAGTACGCATAGTGTTGTAATCGGGCGAGTTTCTACTTTCAGATGCAACAGAAATTTTGCGGATTGGTCAATCCGTTCGCGAGATATGGCAGTTTGGAAGTAAGAAACGCTTGAGAAACTCAAAATTTTCGCAGTTCTGATGCTCGACAAGCATAACTAGAACGGCCTAGGGGAAAAGTACGCATACCGTTGTAATCGGGCGAGTTTCTACTTTCAGATGCAACAGAAATTTTGCGGATTGGTCAATTCGTTCGCGAGATATGGCAGTTTGGATGTAAGAAACGCTTGAGAAACTAAAAATTTTCGCATTTCTGATGCTCGAAGCGAATAACTAGAACGGCCTAGGCGAAAAGTACGTATCCCGTTGTAATCGGGCGAGTTTCTACTTTCAGATGCAACCGAAATTTTGCGGATTGGTCAATCCGTTCGCGAGATATGGCAGTTTGGAGGTAAGAAACGCTTGATGAACTCAAAATTTTCGCAGTTCTGATGCTCGACAGGCACAACTAGAACGGCCTAGGGGAAAAGTACGCATTCCGTTGTAATCGGGCGAGATTCTACTTTCAGATGCAACAGAAATTTTGCGGATTGGTCAATACGTTCGCGAGATATGGCAGTTTGGAGGTAAGAAACGCCTGATGAACTCAAAATTTTCGCAGTTCTGATGCTCGACAGGCACAACTAGAACGGCCTAGGGGAAAAGTACGCATACCGTTGTAATCGGGCGAGTTTCTACTTTCAGATGCAACAGAAATTTTGCGGATTGGTCAATACGTTCGCGAGATATGGCAGTTTGGAGGTAAGAAACGCTTGAGAAACTAAAAATTTTCGCAGTTCTGATGCTCGAAACGAATAACTATAACGGACTAGGGGAAAAGTACGCATACAGTTGTAATCGGGCGGGTTTCTACTCTCAGATGCAACAGAAATTTTGCGGATTGGTCAATCCGTTCGCGAGATATGGCAGTTTGGAGGTAAGAAACGCTTGAGAAACTCAAAATTTTCGCAGTTCTGATGCTCGAAACGAACAACTAGAACGGCCAAGGGGAAAAGTACGCATAGTGTTGTAATCGGGCGAGTTTCTACTTTCAGATGCAACAGAAATTTTGCGGATTGGTCAATCCGTTCGCGAGATATGGCAGTTTGGAGGTAAGAAACGCTTGAGAAACTCAAAATTTTCACAGTTCTGATGCTCGAAACGAATAACCAGAACGGCCTAGGGGAAAAGTACGCATAGCGTTGTAATCGGGCGAGTTTCTACCTTCAGATGCAACAGAAATTTTGCGGATTGGTCAATCCGTTCGCGAGATATGGCAGTTTGGAGGTAAGAAACGCTTGAGAAACTCCAAATTTTCGCAGTTCTGATGCCCGAAACGAATAACTAGAACGGACTGGGGGAAAAGTACGCATACAGTTGTAATCGGGCGAGTTTCTACTTTCAGATGCAACAGAAATTTTGCGGATTGGTCAATCCGTTCGCGAGATATGGCAGTTTGGAGGTAAGAAACGCTTGAGAAACTCAAAATTTTCGCAGTTCTGATGCTCGAAACGAACAACTAGAACGTCCTAGGCGAAAAGTACGCATAGTGTTGTAATCGGGCGAGTTTCTACTTTCAGATGCAACAGAAATTTTGCGGATTGGTCAATCCGTTCGCGAGATATGGCAGTTTGGAAGTAAGAAACGCTTGAGAAACTCAAAATTTTCGCAGTTCTGATGCTCGACAAGCATAACTAGAACGGCCTAGGGGAAAAGTACGCATACCGTTGTAATCGGGCGAGTTTCTACTTTCAGATGCAACAGAAATTTTGCGGATTGGTCAATTCGTTCGCGAGATATGGCAGTTTGGAGGTAAGAAACGCTTGAGAAACTAAAAATTTTCGCATTTCTGATGCTCGAAGCGAATAACTAGAACGGCCTAGGCGAAAAGTACGTATCCCGTTGTAATCGGGCGAGTTTCTACTTTCAGATGCAACCGAAATTTTGCGGATTGGTCAATCCGTTCGCGATATATGGCAGTTTGGAGGTAAGAAACGCTTGATGAACTCAAAATTTTCGCAGTTCTGATGCTCGACAGGCACAACTAGAACGGCCTAGGGGAAAAGTACGCATTCCGTTGTAATCGGGCGAGATTCTACTTTCAGATGCAACAGAAGTTTTGCGGATTGGTCAATACGTTCGCGAGATATGGCAGTTTGGAGGTAAGAAACGCTTGAGAAACTAAAAATTTTCGCAGATCTGATGCTCGAAACGAATAACTATAACGGACTAGGGGAAAAGTACGCATAGCGTTGTAATCGGGCGAGTTTCTACCTTCAGATGCAACAGAAATTTTGCGGATTGGTCAATCCGTTCGCGAGATATGGCAGTTTGGAGGTAAGAAACGCTTGAGAAACTCCAAATTTTCGCAGTTCTGATGCCCGAAACGAATAACTAGAACGGACTGGGGGAAAAGTACGCATACAGTTGTAATCGGGCGAGTTTCTACTTTCAGATGCAACAGAAATTTTGCGGATTGGTCAATCTGTTCGCGAGATATGGCAGTTTGGAGGTAAGAAACGCTTGAGAAACTCAAAATTTTCGCAGTTCTGATGCTCGAAACGAACAACTAGAACGTCCTAGGCGAAAAGTACGCATAGTGTTGTAATCGGGCGAGTTTCTACTTTCAGATGCAACAGAAATTTTGCGGATTGGTCAATCCGTTCGCGAGATATGGCATTTTGGAAGTAAGAAACGCTTGAGAAACTCAAAATTTTCGCAGTTCTGATGCTCGACAAGCATAACTAGAACGGCCTAGGGGAAAAGTACGCATACCGTTGTAATCGGGCGAGTTTCTACTTTCAGATGCAACAGAAATTTTGCGGATTGGTCAATTCGTTCGCGAGATATGGCAGTTTGGATGTAAGAAACGCTTGAGAAACTAAAAATTTTCGCATTTCTGATGCTCGAAACGAATAACTATAACGGACTAGGGGAAAAGTACGCATACAGTTGTAATCGGGCGAGTTTCCACTTTCAGATGCAACAGAAATTTTGCGGATTGGTCAATCCGTTCGCGAGATATGGCAGTCTGGAAGTAAGAAACGCTTGAGAAACTCAAAATTTTCGCAGTTCTGATGCTCGAAACGAATTACTAGGGCGGCCTAGGGGAAAAGTACGCATACCGTTGTAATCGGGCGAGTTTCTGCTTTCAGATGCATCAGAAATTTTGCGGATTGGTCAATCCGTTCGCGAGATGTGGCAGTTTGTAGGTAAGAAACGCGTGAGAAACTCAAAATTTTCGCAGTTCTGATGCTCGAAACGAATAACTAGAACGGCCTAGGGGAAAAGTACGCATACCGTTGTAATCGGGAGAGTTTCTACCTTCAGATGCAACAGAAATTTTGCGGATTGGTCAATCCGTTCGCGAGATATGGCAGTTTGGAAGTAAGAAACGCTTGAGATACTCAAAATTTTCGCAGTTCAGATGCTCGAAACGAATAACTATAACGGACTAGGGGAAAAGTACGCATACAGTTGTAATCGGGCGGGTTTCTACTCTCAGATGCAACAGAAATTTTGCGGATTGGTCAATCCGTTCGCGAGATATGGCAGTTTGGAGGTAAGAAACGCTTGAGAAACTCAAAATTTTCGCAGTTCTGATGCTCGAAACGAACAACTAGAACGGCCTAGGGGAAAAGTACGCATAGTGTTGTAATCGGGCGAGTTTCTACTTTCAGATGCAACAGAAATTTTGCGGATTGGTCAATCCGTTCGCGAGATATGGCAGTTTGGAGGAAAGAAACGCTTGAGAAACTCAAAATTTTCGCAGTTCTGATGCTCGAAACGAATAACTATAACGGACTAGGGGAAAAGTACGCATACATTTGTAATCGGGCGAGTTTCTACCTTCAGATGCAACAGAAATTTTGCGGATTGGTCAATCCGTTCGCGAGATATGGCAGTTTGGAGGTAAGAAACGCTTGAGAAACTAAAAATTTTCGCAGTTCTGATGCTCGAAACGAATAACTATAACGGACTAGGGGAAAAGTACGCATACAGTTGTAATCGGGCGAGTTTCTACTTTCAGATGCAACAGAAATTTTGCGGATTGGTCAATCCGTTCGCGAGATATGGCAGTTTGGAGGTAAGAAACGCTTGAGAAACTCAAAATTTTCGCAGTTCTGATGCTCGAAACGAACAACTAGAACGGCCTAGGGGAGAAGTACGCATAGTGTTGTAATCGGGCGAGTTTCTGCTTTCAGATGCATCAGAAATTTTGCGGATTGGTCAATCCGTTCGCGAGATGTGGCAGTTTGGAGGTAAGAAACGCTTGAGAAACTCAAAATTTTCGCAGTTCTGATGCTCGACAAGCATAACTAGAACGGGCTAGGGGAAAAGTACGCATACCGTTGTAATCGGGCGAGTTTCTACTTTCAGATGCAACAGAAATTTTGCGGATTGGTCAATTCGTTCGCGAGATATGGCAGTTTGGAGGTAAGAAACGCTTGAGAAACAAAAAATTTTCGCAGTTCTGATGCTCGAAACGAATAACTATAACGGACTAGGGGAAAAGTACGCATACAGTTGTAATCGGGCGAGTTTCTACTTTCAGATGCAACAGAAATTTTGCGGATTGGTCAATCCGTTCGCGAGATATGGCAGTTTGGAGGTAAGAAACGCTTGAGAAACTCAAAATTTTCGCAGTTCTGATGCTCGAAACGAACAACTAGAACGGCCTAGGGGAAAAGTACGCATAGTGTTGTAATCGGGCGAGTTTCTGCTTTCAGATGCATCAGAAATTTTGCGGATTGGTCCATCCGTTCGCGAGATGTGGCAGTTTGTAGGTAAGAAACGCTTGAGAAACTCAAAATTTTCGCAGTTCTGATGCTCGAAACGAATAACTAGAACGGCCTAGGGGAAAAGTACGCATACCGTTGTAATCGGGCGAGATTCTACCTTCAGATGCAACAGAAATTTTGCGGATTGGTCAATCCGTTCGCGAGATATGGCAGTTTGGAAGTAAGAAACGCTTGAGAAACTCAAAATTTTCGCAGTTCTGATGCACGAAACGAATAACTTGAACGGCCTAGGGGAAAAGTACGCATACCGTTATAATCGGGCGGGTTTCTACGTTCAGATGCAACAGAAATTTTGCGGATTGGTCAATTCGTTCGCGAGATATGGCAGTTTGGAGGTAAGAAACGCTTGAGAAACTAAAAATTTTCGCAGTTCTGATGCTCGAAACGAATAACTATAACGGACTAGGGGAAAAGTACGCATACATTTGTAATCGGGCGAGTTTCTACTTTCAGATGCAACAGAAATTTTGCGGATTGGTCAATCCGTTCGCGAGATATGGCAGTTTGGAAGTAAGAAACGCTTGAGAAACTCAAAATTTTCGCAGTTCTGATGCTCGAAACGAATTACTATGGCGGCCTAGGGGAAAAGTACGCATACCGTTGTAATCGGGCGAGTTTCTGCTTTCAGATGCATCAGAAATTTTGCGGATTGGTCAATCCGTTCGCGAGATGTGGCAGTTTGTAGGTAAGAAACGCTTGAGAAACTCAAAATTTTCGCAGTTCTGATGCTCGAAACGAATAACTATAACGGACTAGGGGAAAAGTACGCATACAGTTGTAATCGGGCGAGTTTCTACTTTCAGATGCAACAGAAATTTTGCGGATTGGTCAATCCGTTCGCGAGATATGGCAGTTTGGAGGAAAGAAACGCTTGAGAAACTCAAAATTTTCGCAGTTCTGATGCTCGAAACGAACAACTAGAACGGCCTAGGCGAAAAGTACGCATAGTGTTGTAATCGGGCAAGTTTCTACTTTCAGATGCAACAGAAATTTTGCGGATTGGTCAATCCGTTCGCGAGATATGGCAGTTTGGAGGTAAGAAACGCTTGAGAAACTCAAAATTTTCGAAGTTCTGATGCTCGACAAGCATAACTAGAACGGCCTAGGGGAAAAGTACGCATACCGTTGTAATCGGGCGAGTTTCTACTTTCAGATGCAACAGAAATTTTGCGGATTGGTCAATTCGTTCGCGAGATATGGCAGTTTGGAGGTAAGAAACGCTTGAGAAACAAAAAATTTTCGCAGTTCTGATGCTCGAAACGAATAACTATAACGGACTAGGGGAAAAGTACGCATACAGTTGTAATCGGGCGAGTTTCTACTTTCAGATGCAACAGAAATTTTGCGGATTGGTCAATCCGTTCGCGAGATATGGCAGTTTGGAGGTAAGAAACGCTTGAGAAACTCAAAATTTTCGAAGTTCTGATGCTCGACAAGCATAACTAGAACGGCCTAGGGGAAAATTACGCATACCGTTGTAATCGGGCGAGTTTCTACTTTCAGATGCAACAGAAATTTTGCGGATTGGTCAATTCGTTCGCGAGATGTGGCAGTTTGGAGGTAAGAAACGCTTGAGAAACAAAAAATTTTCGCAGTTCTGATGCTCGAAACGAATAACTATAACGGACTAGGGGAAAAGTACGCATACAGTTGTAATCGGGCGAGTTTCTACTTTCAGATGCAACAGAAATTTTGCGGATTGGTCAATCCGTTCGCGAGATATGGCAGTTTGGAGGTAAGAAACGCTTGAGAAACTCAAAATTTTCGCAGTTCTGATGCTCGAAACGAACAACTAGAACGGCCTAGGGGAAAAGTACGCATAGTGTTGTAATCGGGCGAGTTTCTGCTTTCAGATGCATCAGAAATTTTGCGGATTGGTCCATCCGTTCGCGAGATGTGGCAGTTTGTAGGTAAGAAACGCTTGAGAAACTCAAAATTTTCGCAGTTCTGATGCTCGAAACGAATAACTAGAACGGCCTAGGGGAAAAGTACGCATACCGTTGTAATCGGGCGAGATTCTACCTTCAGATGCAACAGAAATTTTGCGGATTGGTCAATCCGTTCGCGAGATATGGCAGTTTGGAAGTAAGAAACGCTTGAGAAACTCAAAATTTTCGCAGTTCTGATGCACGAAACGAATAACTTGAACGGCCTAGGGGAAAAGTACGCATACCGTTATAATCGGGCGGGTTTCTACCTTCAGATGCAACAGAAATTTTGCGGATTGGTCAATTCGTTCGCGAGATATGGCAGTTTGGAGGTAAGAAACGCTTGAGAAACTAAAAATTTTCGCAGTTCTGATGCTCGAAACGAATAACTATAACGGACTAGGGGAAAAGTACGCATACATTTGTAATCGGGCGAGTTTCTACTTTCAGATGCAACAGAAATTTTGCGGATTGGTCAATCCGTTCGCGAGATATGTCAGTTTGGAAGTAAGAAACGCTTGAGAAACTCAAAATTTTCGCAGTTCTGATGCTCGAAACGAATTACTAGGGCGGCCTAGGGGAAAAGTACGCATACCGTTGTAATCGGGCGAGTTTCTGCTTTCAGATGCATCAGAAATTTTGCGGATTGGTCAATCCGTTCGCGAGATGTGGCAGTTTGTAGGTAAGAAACGCTTGAGAAACTCAAAATTTTCGCAGTCCTGATGCTCGAAACGAATAACTAGAACGGCCTAGGGGAAAAGTACGCATACCGTTGTAATCGGGCGAGTTTCTACTTTCAGATGCAACAGAAATTTTGCGGATTGGTCAATCCGTTCGCGAGATATGGCAGTTTGGAGGTAAGAAACGCTTGAGAAACTCAAAATTTTCGCAGTTCTGATGCTCGACAAGCATAACTAGAACGGCCTAGGGGAAAAGTACGCATACCGTTGTAATCGGGCGAGTTTCTACTTTCAGATGCAACAGAAATTTTGCGGATTGGTCAATTCGTTCGCGAGATATAGCAGTTTGGAGGTAAGAAACGCTTGAGAAACAAAAAATTTTCGCAGTTCTGATGCTCGAAACGAATAACTATAACGGACTAGGGGAAAAGTACGCATACAGTTGTAATCGGGCGAGTTTCTACTTTCAGATGCAACAGAAATTTTGCGGATTGGTCAATCCGTTCGCGAGATATGGCAGTTTGGAGGTAAGAAACGCTTGAGAAACTCAAAATTTTCGAAGTTCTGATGCTCGACAAGCATAACTAGAACGGCCTAGGGGAAAATTACGCATACCGTTGTAATCGGGCGAGTTTCTACTTTCAGATGCAACAGAAATTTTGCGGATTGGTCAATTCGTTCGCGAGATGTGGCAGTTTGGAGGTAAGAAACGCTTGAGAAACAAAAAATTTTCGCAGTTCTGATGCTCGAAACGAATAACTATAACGGACTAGGGGAAAAGTACGCATACAGTTGTAATCGGGCGAGTTTCTACTTTCAGATGCAACAGAAATTTTGCGGATTGGTCAATCCGTTCGCGAGATATGGCAGTTTGGAGGTAAGAAACGCTTGAGAAACTCAAAATTTTCGCAGTTCTGATGCTCGAAACGAACAACTAGAACGGCCTAGGGGAAAAGTACGCATAGTGTTGTAATCGGGCGAGTTTCTGCTTTCAGATGCATCAGAAATTTTGCGGATTGGTCCATCCGTTCGCGAGATGTGGCAGTTTGTAGGTAAGAAACGCTTGAGAAACTCAAAATTTTCGCAGTTCTGATGCTCGAAACGAATAACTAGAACGGCCTAGGGGAAAAGTACGCATACCGTTGTAATCGGGCGAGATTCTACCTTCAGATGCAACAGAAATTTTGCGGATTGGTCAATCCGTTCGCGAGATATGGCAGTTTGGAAGTAAGAAACGCTTGAGAAACTCAAAATTTTCGCAGTTCTGATGCACGAAACGAATAACTTGAACGGCCTAGGGGAAAAGTACGCATACCGTTATAATCGGGCGGGTTTCTACCTTCAGATGCAACAGAAATTTTGCGGATTGGTCAATTCGTTCGCGAGATATGGCAGTTTGGAGGTAAGAAACGCTTGAGAAACTAAAAATTTTCGCAGTTCTGATGCTCGAAACGAATAACTATAACGGACTAGGGGAAAAGTACGCATACATTTGTAATCGGGCGAGTTTCTACTTTCAGATGCAACAGAAATTTTGCGGATTGGTCAATCCGTTCGCGAGATATGTCAGTTTGGAAGTAAGAAACGCTTGAGAAACTCAAAATTTTCGCAGTTCTGATGCTCGAAACGAATTACTAGGGCGGCCTAGGGGAAAAGTACGCATACCGTTGTAATCGGGCGAGTTTCTGCTTTCAGATGCATCAGAAATTTTGCGGATTGGTCAATCCGTTCGCGAGATGTGGCAGTTTGTAGGTAAGAAACGCTTGAGAAACTCAAAATTTTCGCAGTCCTGATGCTCGAAACGAATAACTAGAACGGCCTAGGGGAAAAGTACGCATACCGTTGTAATCGGGCGAGTTTCTACTTTCAGATGCAACAGAAATTTTGCGGATTGGTCAATCCGTTCGCGAGATATGGCAGTTTGGAGGTAAGAAACGCTTGAGAAACTCAAAATTTTCGCAGTTCTGATGCTCGACAAGCATAACTAGAACGGCCTAGGGGAAAAGTACGCATACCGTTGTAATCGGGCGAGTTTCTACTTTCAGATGCAACAGAAATTTTGCGGATTGGTCAATTCGTTCGCGAGATATGGCAGTTTGGAGGTAAGAAACGCTTGAGAAACAAAAAATTTTCGCAGTTCTGATGCTCGAAACGAATAACTATAACGGACTAGGGGAAAAGTACGCATACAGTTGTAATCGGGCGAGTTTCTACTTTCAGATGCAACAGAAATTTTGCGGATTGGTCAATCCGTTCGCGAGATATGGCAGTTTGGAGGTAAGAAACGCTTGAGAAACTCAAAATTTTCGCAGTTCTGATGCTCGAAACGAATAACTATAACGGACTAGGGGAAAAGTACGCATACAGTTGTAATCGGGCGAGTTTCTACTTTCAGATGCAACAGAAATTTTGCGGATTGGTCAATCCGTTCGCGAGATATGGCAGTTTGGAGGTAAGAAACGCTTGAGAAACTCAAAATTTTCGCAGTTCTGATGCTCGAAACGAACAACTAGAACGGCCTAGGGGAAAAGTACGCATAGTGTTGTAATCGGGCGAGTTTCTGCTTTCAGATGCATCAGAAATTTTGCGGATTGGTCCATCCGTTCGCGAGATGTGGCAGTTTGTAGGTAAGAAACGCTTGAGAAACTCAAAATTTTCGCAGTTCTGATGCTCGAAACGAATAACTAGAACGGCCTAGGGGAAAAGTACGCATACCGTTGTAATCGGGCGAGATTCTACCTTCAGATGCAACAGAAATTTTGCGGATTGGTCAATCCGTTCGCGAGATATGGCAGTTTGGAAGTAAGAAACGCTTGAGAAACTCAAAATTTTCGCAGTTCTGATGCACGAAACGAATAACTTGAACGGCCTAGGGGAAAAGTACGCATACCGTTATAATCGGGCGGGTTTCTACCTTCAGATGCAACAGAAATTTTGCGGATTGGTCAATTCGTTCGCGAGATATGGCAGTTTGGAGGTAAGAAACGCTTGAGAAACTAAAAATTTTCGCAGTTCTGATGCTCGAAACGAATAACTATAACGGACTAGGGGAAAAGTACGCATACATTTGTAATCGGGCGAGTTTCTACTTTCAGATGCAACAGAAATTTTGCGGATTGGTCAATCCGTTCGCGAGATATGTCAGTTTGGAAGTAAGAAACGCTTGAGAAACTCAAAATTTTCGCAGTTCTGATGCTCGAAACGAATTACTAGGGCGGCCTAGGGGAAAAGTACGCATACCGTTGTAATCGGGCGAGTTTCTGCTTTCAGATGCATCAGAAATTTTGCGGATTGGTCAATCCGTTCGCGAGATGTGGCAGTTTGTAGGTAAGAAACGCTTGAGAAACTCAAAATTTTCGCAGTCCTGATGCTCGAAACGAATAACTAGAACGGCCTAGGGGAAAAGTACGCATACCGTTGTAATCGGGCGAGTTTCTACTTTCAGATGCAACAGAAATTTTGCGGATTGGTCAATCCGTTCGCGAGATATGGCAGTTTGGAGGTAAGAAACGCTTGAGAAACTCAAAATTTTCGCAGTTCTGATGCTCGACAAGCATAACTAGAACGGCCTAGGGGAAAAGTACGCATACCGTTGTAATCGGGCGAGTTTCTACTTTCAGATGCAACAGAAATTTTGCGGATTGGTCAATTCGTTCGCGAGATATGGCAGTTTGGAGGTAAGAAACGCTTGAGAAACAAAAAATTTTCGCAGTTCTGATGCTCGAAACGAATAACTATAACGGACTAGGGGAAAAGTACGCATACAGTTGTAATCGGGCGAGTTTCTACTTTCAGATGCAACAGAAATTTTGCGGATTGGTCAATCCGTTCGCGAGATATGGCAGTTTGGAGGTAAGAAACGCTTGAGAAACTCAAAATTTTCGCAGTTCTGATGCTCGAAACGAACAACTAGAACGGCCTAGGGGAAAAGTACGCATAGTGTTGTAATCGGGCGAGTTTCTGCTTTCAGATGCATCAGAAATTTTGCGGATTGGTCCATCCGTTCGCGAGATGTGGCAGTTTGTATGTAAGAAACGCTTGAGAAACTCAAAATTTTCGCAGTTCTGATGCTCGAAACGAATAACTAGAACGGCCTAGGGGAAAAGTACGCATACCGTTGTAATCGGGCGAGATTCTGACTTCAGATGCAACAGAAATTTTGCGGATTGGTCAATCCGTTCGCGAGATATGGCAGTTTGGAGGTAAGAAACGCTTGAGAAACTCAAAATTTTCGCAGTTCTGATGCTCGACAAGCATAACTAGAACGGCCTAGGGGAAAAGTACGCATACCGTTGTAATCGGGCGAGTTTCTACTTTCAGATGCAACAGAAATTTTGCGGATTGGTCAATTCGTTCGCGAGATATGGCAGTTTGGAGGTAAGAAACGCTTGAGAAACAAAAAATTTTCGCCGTTCTGATGCTCGAAACGAATAACTATAACGGACTAGGGGAAAAGTACGCATACAGTTGTAATCGGGCGAGTTTCTACTTTCAGATGCAACAGAAATTTTGCGGATTGGTCAATCCGTTCGCGAGATATGGCAGTTTGGAGGTAAGAAACGCTTGAGAAACTCAAAATTTTCGCAGTTCTGATGCTCGAAACGAACAACTAGAACGGCCTAGGGGAAAAGTACGCATAGTGTTGTAATCGGGCGAGTTTCTGCTTTCAGATGCATCAGAAATTTTGCGGATTGGTCCATCCGTTCGCGAGATGTGGCAGTTTGTAGGTAAGAAACGCTTGAGAAACTCAAAATTTTCGCAGTTCTGATGCTCGAAACGAATAACTAGAACGGCCTAGGGGAAAAGTACGCATACCGTGTAATCGGGCGAGATTCTACCTTCAGATGCAACAGAAATTTTGCGGATTGGTCAATCCGTTCGCGAGATATGGCAGTTTGGAGGTAAGAAACGCTTGAGAAACTCAAAATTTTCGCAGTTCTGATGCTCGACAAGCATAACTAGAACGGCCTAGGGGAAAAGTACGCATACCGTTGTAATCGGGCGAGTTTCTACTTTCAGATGCAACAGAAATTTTGCGGATTGGTCAATTCGTTCGCGAGATATGGCAGTTTGGAGGTAAGAAACGCTTGAGAAACAAAAAATTTTCGCAGTTCTGATGCTCGAAACGAATAACTATAACGGACTAGGGGAAAAGTACGCATACAGTTGTAATCGGGCGAGTTTCTACTTTCAGATGCAACAGAAATTTTGCGGATTGGTCAATCCGTTCGCGAGATATGGCAGTTTGGAGGTAAGAAACGCTTGAGAAACTCAAAATTTTCGCAGTTCTGATGCTCGAAACGAACAACTAGAACGGCCTAGGGGAAAAGTACGCATAGTGTTGTAATCGGGCGAGTTTCTGCTTTCAGATGCATCAGAAATTTTGCGGATTGGTCCATCCGTTCGCGAGATGTGGCAGTTTGTAGGTAAGAAACGCTTGAGAAACTCAAAATTTTCGCAGTTCTGATGCTCGAAACGAATAACTAGAACGGCCTAGGGGAAAAGTACGCATACCGTTGTAATCGGGCGAGATTCTACCTTCAGATGCAACAGAAATTTTGCGGATTGGTCAATCCGTTCGCGAGATATGGCAGTTTGGAAGTAAGAAACGCTTGAGAAACTCAAAATTTTCGCAGTTCTGATGCACGAAACGAATAACTTGAACGGCCTAGGGGAAAAGTACGCATACCGTTATAATCGGGCGGGTTTCTACCTTCAGATGCAACAGAAATTTTGCGGATTGGTCAATTCGTTCGCGAGATATGGCAGTTTGGAGGTAAGAAACGCTTGAGAAACTAAAAATTTTCGCAGTTCTGATGCTCGAAACGAATAACTATAACGGACTAGGGGAAAAGTACGCATACATTTGTAATCGGGCGAGTTTCTACTTTCAGATGCAACAGAAATTTTGCGGATTGGTCAATCCGTTCGCGAGATATGTCAGTTTGGAAGTAAGAAACGCTTGAGAAACTCAAAATTTTCGCAGTTCTGATGCTCGAAACGAATTACTAGGGCGGCCTAGGGGAAAAGTACGCATACCGTTGTAATCGGGCGAGTTTCTGCTTTCAGATGCATCAGAAATTTTGCGGATTGGTCAATCCGTTCGCGAGATGTGGCAGTTTGTAGGTAAGAAACGCTTGAGAAACTCAAAATTTTCGCAGTTCTGATGCTCGAAACGAATTACTAGGGCGGCCTAGGGGAAAAGTACGCATACCGTTGTAATCGGGCGAGTTTCTGCTTTCAGATGCATCAGAAATTTTGCGGATTGGTCAATCCGTTCGCGAGATGTGGCAGTTTGTAGGTAAGAAACGCTTGAGAAACTCAAAATTTTCGCAGTCCTGATGCTCGAAACGAATAACTAGAACGGCCTAGGGGAAAAGTACGCATACCGTTGTAATCGGGCGAGTTTCTACTTTCAGATGCAACAGAAATTTTGCGGATTGGTCAATCCGTTCGCGAGATATGGCAGTTTGGAGGTAAGAAACGCTTGAGAAACTCAAAATTTTCGCAGTTCTGATGCTCGACAAGCATAACTAGAACGGCCTAGGGGAAAAGTACGCATACCGTTGTAATCGGGCGAGTTTCTACTTTCAGATGCAACAGAAATTTTGCGGATTGGTCAATTCGTTCGCGAGATATGGCAGTTTGGAGGTAAGAAACGCTTGAGAAACAAAAAATTTTCGCAGTTCTGATGCTCGAAACGAATAACTATAACGGACTAGGGGAAAAGTACGCATACAGTTGTAATCGGGCGAGTTTCTACTTTCAGATGCAACAGAAATTTTGCGGATTGGTCAATCCGTTCGCGAGATATGGCAGTTTGGAGGTAAGAAACGCTTGAGAAACTCAAAATTTTCGCAGTTCTGATGCTCGAAACGAACAACTAGAACGGCCTAGGGGAAAAGTACGCATAGTGTTGTAATCGGGCGAGTTTCTGCTTTCAGATGCATCAGAAATTTTGCGGATTGGTCAATCCGTTCGCGAGATGTGGCAGTTTGGAGGTAAGAAACGCTTGAGAAACTCAAAATTTTCGCAGTTCTGATGCTCGAAACGAATAACTAGAACGGCCTAGGGGAAAAGTACGCATACCGTGTAATCGGGCGAGATTCTACCTTCAGATGCAACAGAAATTTTGCGGATTGGTCAATCCGTTCGCGAGATATGGCAGTTTGGAGGTAAGAAACGCTTGAGAAACTCAAAATTTTCGCAGTTCTGATGCTCGACAAGCATAACTAGAACGGCCTAGGGGAAAAGTACGCATACCGTTGTAATCGGGCGAGTTTCTACTTTCAGATGCAACAGAAATTTTGCGGATTGGTCAATTCGTTCGCGAGATATGGCAGTTTGGAGGTAAGAAACGCTTGAGAAACAAAAAATTTTCGCAGTTCTGATGCTCGAAACGAATAACTATAACGGACTAGGGGAAAAGTACGCATACAGTTGTAATCGGGCGAGTTTCTACTTTCAGATGCAACAGAAATTTTGCGGATTGGTCAATCCGTTCGCGAGATATGGCAGTTTGGAGGTAAGAAACGCTTGAGAAACTCAAAATTTTCGAAGTTCTGATGCTCGACAAGCATAACTAGAACGGCCTAGGGGAAAATTACGCATACCGTTGTAATCGGGCGAGTTTCTACTTTCAGATGCAACAGAAATTTTGCGGATTGGTCAATTCGTTCGCGAGATGTGGCAGTTTGGAGGTAAGAAACGCTTGAGAAACAAAAAATTTTCGCAGTTCTGATGCTCGAAACGAATAACTATAACGGACTAGGGGAAAAGTACGCATACAGTTGTAATCGGGCGAGTTTCTACTTTCAGATGCAACAGAAATTTTGCGGATTGGTCAATCCGTTCGCGAGATATGGCAGTTTGGAGGTAAGAAACGCTTGAGAAACTCAAAATTTTCGCAGTTCTGATGCTCGAAACGAACAACTAGAACGGCCTAGGGGAAAAGTACGCATAGTGTTGTAATCGGGCGAGTTTCTGCTTTCAGATGCATCAGAAATTTTGCGGATTGGTCCATCCGTTCGCGAGATGTGGCAGTTTGTAGGTAAGAAACGCTTGAGAAACTCAAAATTTTCGCAGTTCTGATGCTCGAAACGAATAACTAGAACGGCCTAGGGGAAAAGTACGCATACCGTTGTAATCGGGCGAGATTCTACCTTCAGATGCAACAGAAATTTTGCGGATTGGTCAATCCGTTCGCGAGATATGGCAGTTTGGAAGTAAGAAACGCTTGAGAAACTCAAAATTTTCGCAGTTCTGATGCACGAAACGAATAACTTGAACGGCCTAGGGGAAAAGTACGCATACCGTTATAATCGGGCGGGTTTCTACCTTCAGATGCAACAGAAATTTTGCGGATTGGTCAATTCGTTCGCGAGATATGGCAGTTTGGAGGTAAGAAACGCTTGAGAAACTAAAAATTTTCGCAGTTCTGATGCTCGAAACGAATAACTATAACGGACTAGGGGAAAAGTACGCATACATTTGTAATCGGGCGAGTTTCTACTTTCAGATGCAACAGAAATTTTGCGGATTGGTCAATCCGTTCGCGAGATATGTCAGTTTGGAAGTAAGAAACGCTTGAGAAACTCAAAATTTTCGCAGTTCTGATGCTCGAAACGAATTACTAGGGCGGCCTAGGGGAAAAGTACGCATACCGTTGTAATCGGGCGAGTTTCTGCTTTCAGATGCATCAGAAATTTTGCGGATTGGTCAATCCGTTCGCGAGATGTGGCAGTTTGTAGGTAAGAAACGCTTGAGAAACTCAAAATTTTCGCAGTCCTGATGCTCGAAACGAATAACTAGAACGGCCTAGGGGAAAAGTACGCATACCGTTGTAATCGGGCGAGTTTCTACTTTCAGATGCAACAGAAATTTTGCGGATTGGTCAATCCGTTCGCGAGATATGGCAGTTTGGAGGTAAGAAACGCTTGAGAAACTCAAAATTTTCGCAGTTCTGATGCTCGACAAGCATAACTAGAACGGCCTAGGGGAAAAGTACGCATACCGTTGTAATCGGGCGAGTTTCTACTTTCAGATGCAACAGAAATTTTGCGGATTGGTCAATTCGTTCGCGAGATATGGCAGTTTGGAGGTAAGAAACGCTTGAGAAACTCAAAATTTTCGCAGTTCTGATGCACGAAACGAATAACTTGAACGGCCTAGGGGAAAAGTACGCATACCGTTATAATCGGGCGGGTTTCTACCTTCAGATGCAACAGAAATTTTGCGGATTGGTCAATTCGTTCGCGAGATATGGCAGTTTGGAGGTAAGAAACGCTTGAGAAACTAAAAATTTTCGCAGTTCTGATGCTCGAAACGAATAACTATAACGGACTAGGGGAAAAGTACGCATACATTTGTAATCGGGCGAGTTTCTACTTTCAGATGCAACAGAAATTTTGCGGATTGGTCAATCCGTTCGCGAGATATGTCAGTTTGGAAGTAAGAAACGCTTGAGAAACTCAAAATTTTCGCAGTTCTGATGCTCGAAACGAATTACTAGGGCGGCCTAGGGGAAAAGTACGCATACCGTTGTAATCGGGCGAGTTTCTGCTTTCAGATGCATCAGAAATTTTGCGGATTGGTCAATCCGTTCGCGAGATGTGGCAGTTTGTAGGTAAGAAACGCTTGAGAAACTCAAAATTTTCGCAGTTCTGATGCTCGAAACGAATTACTAGGGCGGCCTAGGGGAAAAGTACGCATACCGTTGTAATCGGGCGAGTTTCTGCTTTCAGATGCATCAGAAATTTTGCGGATTGGTCAATCCGTTCGCGAGATGTGGCAGTTTGTAGGTAAGAAACGCTTGAGAAACTCAAAATTTTCGCAGTCCTGATGCTCGAAACGAATAACTAGAACGGCCTAGGGGAAAAGTACGCATACCGTTCTAATCGGGCGAGTTTCTACTTTCAGATGCAACAGAAATTTTGCGGATTGGTCAATCCGTTCGCGAGATATGGCAGTTTGGAGGTAAGAAACGCTTGAGAAACTCAAAATTTTCGCAGTTCTGATGCTCGACAAGCATAACTAGAACGGCCTAGGGGAAAAGTACGCATACCGTTGTAATCGGGCGAGTTTCTACTTTCAGATGCAACAGAAATTTTGCGGATTGGTCAATTCGTTCGCGAGATATGGCAGTTTGGAGGTAAGAAACGCTTGAGAAACAAAAAATTTTCGCAGTTCTGATGCTCGAAACGAATAACTATAACGGACTAGGGGAAAAGTACGCATACAGTTGTAATCGGGCGAGTTTCTACTTTCAGATGCAACAGAAATTTTGCGGATTGGTCAATCCGTTCGCGAGATATGGCAGTTTGGAGGTAAGAAACGCTTGAGAAACTCAAAATTTTCGCAGTTCTGATGCTCGAAACGAACAACTAGAACGGCCTAGGGGAAAAGTACGCATAGTGTTGTAATCGGGCGAGTTTCTGCTTTCAGATGCAT
The DNA here is from genome assembly GCF_051014685.1 of Ptiloglossa arizonensis. NCBI lineage: Eukaryota > Metazoa > Arthropoda > Insecta > Hymenoptera > Colletidae > Ptiloglossa > Ptiloglossa arizonensis. The sequence continues at coordinate 198,164 of NW_027479134.1, forward strand.
CAGAAATTTTGCGGATTGGTCAATCCGTTCGCGAGATGTGGCAGTTTGGAGGTAAGAAACGCTTGAGAAACTCAAAATTTTCGCAGTTCTGATGCTCGAAACGAATAACTAGAACGGCCTAGGGGAAAAGTACGCATACCGTGTAATCGGGCGAGATTCTACCTTCAGATGCAACAGAAATTTTGCGGATTGGTCAATCCGTTCGCGAGATATGGCAGTTTGGAGGTAAGAAACGCTTGAGAAACTCAAAATTTTCGCAGTTCTGATGCTCGACAAGCATAACTAGAACGGCCTAGGGGAAAAGTACGCATACCGTTGTAATCGGGCGAGTTTCTACTTTCAGATGCAACAGAAATTTTGCGGATTGGTCAATTCGTTCGCGAGATATGGCAGTTTGGAGGTAAGAAACGCTTGAGAAACAAAAAATTTTCGCAGTTCTGATGCTCGAAACGAATAACTATAACGGACTAGGGGAAAAGTACGCATACAGTTGTAATCGGGCGAGTTTCTACTTTCAGATGCAACAGAAATTTTGCGGATTGGTCAATCCGTTCGCGAGATATGGCAGTTTGGAGGTAAGAAACGCTTGAGAAACTCAAAATTTTCGAAGTTCTGATGCTCGACAAGCATAACTAGAACGGCCTAGGGGAAAATTACGCATACCGTTGTAATCGGGCGAGTTTCTACTTTCAGATGCAACAGAAATTTTGCGGATTGGTCAATTCGTTCGCGAGATGTGGCAGTTTGGAGGTAAGAAACGCTTGAGAAACAAAAAATTTTCGCAGTTCTGATGCTCGAAACGAATAACTATAACGGACTAGGGGAAAAGTACGCATACAGTTGTAATCGGGCGAGTTTCTACTTTCAGATGCAACAGAAATTTTGCGGATTGGTCAATCCGTTCGCGAGATATGGCAGTTTGGAGGTAAGAAACGCTTGAGAAACTCAAAATTTTCGCAGTTCTGATGCTCGAAACGAACAACTAGAACGGCCTAGGGGAAAAGTACGCATAGTGTTGTAATCGGGCGAGTTTCTGCTTTCAGATGCATCAGAAATTTTGCGGATTGGTCCATCCGTTCGCGAGATGTGGCAGTTTGTAGGTAAGAAACGCTTGAGAAACTCAAAATTTTCGCAGTTCTGATGCTCGAAACGAATAACTAGAACGGCCTAGGGGAAAAGTACGCATACCGTTGTAATCGGGCGAGATTCTACCTTCAGATGCAACAGAAATTTTGCGGATTGGTCAATCCGTTCGCGAGATATGGCAGTTTGGAAGTAAGAAACGCTTGAGAAACTCAAAATTTTCGCAGTTCTGATGCACGAAACGAATAACTTGAACGGCCTAGGGGAAAAGTACGCATACCGTTATAATCGGGCGGGTTTCTACCTTCAGATGCAACAGAAATTTTGCGGATTGGTCAATTCGTTCGCGAGATATGGCAGTTTGGAGGTAAGAAACGCTTGAGAAACTAAAAATTTTCGCAGTTCTGATGCTCGAAACGAATAACTATAACGGACTAGGGGAAAAGTACGCATACATTTGTAATCGGGCGAGTTTCTACTTTCAGATGCAACAGAAATTTTGCGGATTGGTCAATCCGTTCGCGAGATATGTCAGTTTGGAAGTAAGAAACGCTTGAGAAACTCAAAATTTTCGCAGTTCTGATGCTCGAAACGAATTACTAGGGCGGCCTAGGGGAAAAGTACGCATACCGTTGTAATCGGGCGAGTTTCTGCTTTCAGATGCATCAGAAATTTTGCGGATTGGTCAATCCGTTCGCGAGATGTGGCAGTTTGTAGGTAAGAAACGCTTGAGAAACTCAAAATTTTCGCAGTCCTGATGCTCGAAACGAATAACTAGAACGGCCTAGGGGAAAAGTACGCATACCGTTGTAATCGGGCGAGTTTCTACTTTCAGATGCAACAGAAATTTTGCGGATTGGTCAATCCGTTCGCGAGATATGGCAGTTTGGAGGTAAGAAACGCTTGAGAAACTCAAAATTTTCGCAGTTCTGATGCTCGACAAGCATAACTAGAACGGCCTAGGGGAAAAGTACGCATACCGTTGTAATCGGGCGAGTTTCTACTTTCAGATGCAACAGAAATTTTGCGGATTGGTCAATTCGTTCGCGAGATATGGCAGTTTGGAGGTAAGAAACGCTTGAGAAACAAAAAATTTTCGCTGTTCTGATGCTCGAAACGAATAACTATAACGGACTAGGGGAAAAGTACGCATACAGTTGTAATCGGGCGAGTTTCTACTTTCAGATGCAACAGAAATTTTGCGGATTGTTCAATCCGTTCGCGAGATATGGCAGTTTGGAGGTAAGAAACGCTTGAGAAACTCAAAATTTTCGCAGTTCTGATGCTCGAAACGAACAACTAGAACGGCCTAGGGGAAAAGTACGCATAGTGTTGTAATCGGGCGAGTTTCTGCTTTCAGATGCATCAGAAATTTTGCGGATTGGTCCATCCGTTCGCGAGATGTGGCAGTTTGTAGGTAAGAAACGCTTGAGAAACTCAAAATTTTCGCAGTTCTGATGCTCGAAACGAATAACGAGAACGGCCTAGGGGAAAAGTACGCATACCGTGTAATCGGGCGAGATTCTACCTTCAGATGCAACAGAAATTTTGCGGATTGGTCAATCCGTTCGCGAGATATGGCAGTTTGGAAGTAAGAAACGCTTGAGAAACTCAAAATTTTCGCAGTTCTGATGCACGAAACGAATAACTTGAACGGCCTAGGGGAAAAGTACGCATACCGTTATAATCGGGCGAGTTTCTACCTTCAGATGCAACAGAAATTTTGCGGATTGGTCAATTCGTTCGCGAGATATGGCAGTTTGGAGGTAAGAAACGCTTGAGAAACTAAAAATTTTCGCAGTTCTGATGCTCGAAACGAATAACTATAACGGACTAGGGGAAAAGTACGCATATATTTGTAATCGGGCGAGTTTCTACTTTCAGATGCAACAGAAATTTTGCGGATTGGTCAATCCGTTCGCGAGATATGGCAGTTTGGAAGTAAGAAACGCTTGAGAAACTGAAAATTTTCGCAGTTCTGATGCTCGAAACGAATTACTAGGGCGGCCTAGGGGAAAAGTACGCATACCGTTGTAATCGGGCGAGTTTCTGCTTTCAGATGCATCAGAAAATTTGCGGATTGGTCAATCCGTTCGCCAGATGTGGCAGTTTGTAGGTAAGAAACGCTTGAGAAACTCAAAATTTTCGCAGTTCTGATGCTCGACAAGCACAACTAGTACGGCCTAGGGGAAAAGTACGCATAGTGTTGTAATCGGGCGAGTTTCTACTTTCAGATGCAACAGAAATTTTGCGGATTGGTCAATCCGTTCGCGAGATATGGCAGTTTGGAGGTAAGAAACGCTTGAGAAACTCAAAATTTTCGCAGTTCTGATGCTCGACAAGCATAACTAGAACGGCCTAGGAGAAAAGTACGCATACAGTTGTAATCGGGCGAGTTTCCACTTTCAGATGCAACAGAAATTTTGCGGATTGGTCAATCCGTTCGCGAGATATGTCAGTTTGGAAGTAAGAAACGCTTGAGAAACTCAAAATTTTCGCAGTTCTGATGCTCGAAACGAATTACTAGGGCGGCCTAGGGGAAAAGTACGCATACCGTTGTAATCGGGCGAGTTTCTGCTTTCAGATGCATCAGAAATTTTGCGGATTGGTCAATCCGTTCGCGAGATGTGGCAGTTTGTAGGTAAGAAACGCTTGAGAAACTCAAAATTTTCGCAGTCCTGATGCTCGAAACGAATAACTAGAACGGCCTAGGGGAAAAGTACGCATACCGTTGTAATCGGGCGAGTTTCTACTTTCAGATGCAACAGAAATTTTGCGGATTGGTCAATCCGTTCGCGAGATATGGCAGTTTGGAGGTAAGAAACGCTTGAGAAACTCAAAATTTTCGCAGTTCTGATGCTCGACAAGCATAACTAGAACGGCCTAGGGGAAAAGTACGCATACCGTTGTAATCGGGCGAGTTTCTACTTTCAGATGCAACAGAAATTTTGCGGATTGGTCAATTCGTTCGCGAGATATGGCAGTTTGGAGGTAAGAAACGCTTGAGAAACTCAAAATTTTCGCAGTTCTGATGCACGAAACGAATAACTTGAACGGCCTAGGGGAAAAGTACGCATACCGTTATAATCGGGCGGGTTTCTACCTTCAGATGCAACAGAAATTTTGCGGATTGGTCAATTCGTTCGCGAGATATGGCAGTTTGGAGGTAAGAAACGCTTGAGAAACTAAAAATTTTCGCAGTTCTGATGCTCGAAACGAATAACTATAACGGACTAGGGGAAAAGTACGCATACATTTGTAATCGGGCGAGTTTCTACTTTCAGATGCAACAGAAATTTTGCGGATTGGTCAATCCGTTCGCGAGATATGTCAGTTTGGAAGTAAGAAACGCTTGAGAAACTCAAAATTTTCGCAGTTCTGATGCTCGAAACGAATTACTAGGGCGGCCTAGGGGAAAAGTACGCATACCGTTGTAATCGGGCGAGTTTCTGCTTTCAGATGCATCAGAAATTTTGCGGATTGGTCAATCCGTTCGCGAGATGTGGCAGTTTGTAGGTAAGAAACGCTTGAGAAACTCAAAATTTTCGCAGTTCTGATGCTCGAAACGAATTACTAGGGCGGCCTAGGGGAAAAGTACGCATACCGTTGTAATCGGGCGAGTTTCTGCTTTCAGATGCATCAGAAATTTTGCGGATTGGTCAATCCGTTCGCGAGATGTGGCAGTTTGTAGGTAAGAAACGCTTGAGAAACTCAAAATTTTCGCAGTCCTGATGCTCGAAACGAATAACTAGAACGGCCTAGGGGAAAAGTACGCATACCGTTCTAATCGGGCGAGTTTCTACTTTCAGATGCAACAGAAATTTTGCGGATTGGTCAATCCGTTCGCGAGATATGGCAGTTTGGAGGTAAGAAACGCTTGAGAAACTCAAAATTTTCGCAGTTCTGATGCTCGACAAGCATAACTAGAACGGCCTAGGGGAAAAGTACGCATACCGTTGTAATCGGGCGAGTTTCTACTTTCAGATGCAACAGAAATTTTGCGGATTGGTCAATTCGTTCGCGAGATATGGCAGTTTGGAGGTAAGAAACGCTTGAGAAACAAAAAATTTTCGCAGTTCTGATGCTCGAAACGAATAACTATAACGGACTAGGGGAAAAGTACGCATACAGTTGTAATCGGGCGAGTTTCTACTTTCAGATGCAACAGAAATTTTGCGGATTGGTCAATCCGTTCGCGAGATATGGCAGTTTGGAGGTAAGAAACGCTTGAGAAACTCAAAATTTTCGCAGTTCTGATGCTCGAAACGAACAACTAGAACGGCCTAGGGGAAAAGTACGCATAGTGTTGTAATCGGGCGAGTTTCTGCTTTCAGATGCATCAGAAATTTTGCGGATTGGTCAATCCGTTCGCGAGATGTGGCAGTTTGGAGGTAAGAAACGCTTGAGAAACTCAAAATTTTCGCAGTTCTGATGCTCGAAACGAATAACTAGAACGGCCTAGGGGAAAAGTACGCATACCGTGTAATCGGGCGAGATTCTACCTTCAGATGCAACAGAAATTTTGCGGATTGGTCAATCCGTTCGCGAGATATGGCAGTTTGGAGGTAAGAAACGCTTGAGAAACTCAAAATTTTCGCAGTTCTGATGCTCGACAAGCATAACTAGAACGGCCTAGGGGAAAAGTACGCATACCGTTGTAATCGGGCGAGTTTCTACTTTCAGATGCAACAGAAATTTTGCGGATTGGTCAATTCGTTCGCGAGATATGGCAGTTTGGAGGTAAGAAACGCTTGAGAAACAAAAAATTTTCGCAGTTCTGATGCTCGAAACGAATAACTATAACGGACTAGGGGAAAAGTACGCATACAGTTGTAATCGGGCGAGTTTCTACTTTCAGATGCAACAGAAATTTTGCGGATTGGTCAATCCGTTCGCGAGATATGGCAGTTTGGAGGTAAGAAACGCTTGAGAAACTCAAAATTTTCGAAGTTCTGATGCTCGACAAGCATAACTAGAACGGCCTAGGGGAAAATTACGCATACCGTTGTAATCGGGCGAGTTTCTACTTTCAGATGCAACAGAAATTTTGCGGATTGGTCAATTCGTTCGCGAGATGTGGCAGTTTGGAGGTAAGAAACGCTTGAGAAACAAAAAATTTTCGCAGTTCTGATGCTCGAAACGAATAACTATAACGGACTAGGGGAAAAGTACGCATACAGTTGTAATCGGGCGAGTTTCTACTTTCAGATGCAACAGAAATTTTGCGGATTGGTCAATCCGTTCGCGAGATATGGCAGTTTGGAGGTAAGAAACGCTTGAGAAACTCAAAATTTTCGCAGTTCTGATGCTCGAAACGAACAACTAGAACGGCCTAGGGGAAAAGTACGCATAGTGTTGTAATCGGGCGAGTTTCTGCTTTCAGATGCATCAGAAATTTTGCGGATTGGTCCATCCGTTCGCGAGATGTGGCAGTTTGTAGGTAAGAAACGCTTGAGAAACTCAAAATTTTCGCAGTTCTGATGCTCGAAACGAATAACTAGAACGGCCTAGGGGAAAAGTACGCATACCGTTGTAATCGGGCGAGATTCTACCTTCAGATGCAACAGAAATTTTGCGGATTGGTCAATCCGTTCGCGAGATATGGCAGTTTGGAAGTAAGAAACGCTTGAGAAACTCAAAATTTTCGCAGTTCTGATGCACGAAACGAATAACTTGAACGGCCTAGGGGAAAAGTACGCATACCGTTATAATCGGGCGGGTTTCTACCTTCAGATGCAACAGAAATTTTGCGGATTGGTCAATTCGTTCGCGAGATATGGCAGTTTGGAGGTAAGAAACGCTTGAGAAACTAAAAATTTTCGCAGTTCTGATGCTCGAAACGAATAACTATAACGGACTAGGGGAAAAGTACGCATACATTTGTAATCGGGCGAGTTTCTACTTTCAGATGCAACAGAAATTTTGCGGATTGGTCAATCCGTTCGCGAGATATGTCAGTTTGGAAGTAAGAAACGCTTGAGAAACTCAAAATTTTCGCAGTTCTGATGCTCGAAACGAATTACTAGGGCGGCCTAGGGGAAAAGTACGCATACCGTTGTAATCGGGCGAGTTTCTGCTTTCAGATGCATCAGAAATTTTGCGGATTGGTCAATCCGTTCGCGAGATGTGGCAGTTTGTAGGTAAGAAACGCTTGAGAAACTCAAAATTTTCGCAGTCCTGATGCTCGAAACGAATAACTAGAACGGCCTAGGGGAAAAGTACGCATACCGTTGTAATCGGGCGAGTTTCTACTTTCAGATGCAACAGAAATTTTGCGGATTGGTCAATCCGTTCGCGAGATATGGCAGTTTGGAGGTAAGAAACGCTTGAGAAACTCAAAATTTTCGCAGTTCTGATGCTCGACAAGCATAACTAGAACGGCCTAGGGGAAAAGTACGCATACCGTTGTAATCGGGCGAGTTTCTACTTTCAGATGCAACAGAAATTTTGCGGATTGGTCAATTCGTTCGCGAGATATGGCAGTTTGGAGGTAAGAAACGCTTGAGAAACAAAAAATTTTCGCTGTTCTGATGCTCGAAACGAATAACTATAACGGACTAGGGGAAAAGTACGCATACAGTTGTAATCGGGCGAGTTTCTACTTTCAGATGCAACAGAAATTTTGCGGATTGTTCAATCCGTTCGCGAGATATGGCAGTTTGGAGGTAAGAAACGCTTGAGAAACTCAAAATTTTCGCAGTTCTGATGCTCGAAACGAACAACTAGAACGGCCTAGGGGAAAAGTACGCATAGTGTTGTAATCGGGCGAGTTTCTGCTTTCAGATGCATCAGAAATTTTGCGGATTGGTCCATCCGTTCGCGAGATGTGGCAGTTTGTAGGTAAGAAACGCTTGAGAAACTCAAAATTTTCGCAGTTCTGATGCTCGAAACGAATAACGAGAACGGCCTAGGGGAAAAGTACGCATACCGTGTAATCGGGCGAGATTCTACCTTCAGATGCAACAGAAATTTTGCGGATTGGTCAATCCGTTCGCGAGATATGGCAGTTTGGAAGTAAGAAACGCTTGAGAAACTCAAAATTTTCGCAGTTCTGATGCACGAAACGAATAACTTGAACGGCCTAGGGGAAAAGTACGCATACCGTTATAATCGGGCGAGTTTCTACCTTCAGATGCAACAGAAATTTTGCGGATTGGTCAATTCGTTCGCGAGATATGGCAGTTTGGAGGTAAGAAACGCTTGAGAAACTAAAAATTTTCGCAGTTCTGATGCTCGAAACGAATAACTATAACGGACTAGGGGAAAAGTACGCATATATTTGTAATCGGGCGAGTTTCTACTTTCAGATGCAACAGAAATTTTGCGGATTGGTCAATCCGTTCGCGAGATATGGCAGTTTGGAAGTAAGAAACGCTTGAGAAACTGAAAATTTTCGCAGTTCTGATGCTCGAAACGAATTACTAGGGCGGCCTAGGGGAAAAGTACGCATACCGTTGTAATCGGGCGAGTTTCTGCTTTCAGATGCATCAGAAAATTTGCGGATTGGTCAATCCGTTCGCCAGATGTGGCAGTTTGTAGGTAAGAAACGCTTGAGAAACTCAAAATTTTCGCAGTTCTGATGCTCGACAAGCACAACTAGTACGGCCTAGGGGAAAAGTACGCATAGTGTTGTAATCGGGCGAGTTTCTACTTTCAGATGCAACAGAAATTTTGCGGATTGGTCAATCCGTTCGCGAGATATGGCAGTTTGGAGGTAAGAAACGCTTGAGAAACTCAAAATTTTCGCAGTTCTGATGCTCGACAAGCATAACTAGAACGGCCTAGGAGAAAAGTACGCATACAGTTGTAATCGGGCGAGTTTCCACTTTCAGATGCAACAGAAATTTTGCGGATTGGTCAATCCGTTCGCGAGATATGGCAGCTTGGAGGTAAGAAACGCTTGAGAAACTAAAAATTTTCGCAGTTCTGAGGCTCGAAACGAATAACTATAACGGACTAGGGGAAAAGTACGCATACAGTTGTAATCGGGCGGGTTTCTACTCTCAGATGCAACAGAAATTTTGCGGATTGGTCAATCCGTTCGCCAGATATGGCAGTTTGGAGGTAAGAAACGCTTGAGAAACTCAAAATTTTCGCAGTTCTGATGCTCGAAACGAACAACTAGAACGGCCTAGGGGAAAAGTACGCATAGTGTTGTAATCGGGCAAGTTTCTACTTTCAGATGCAACAGAAATTTTGCGGATGGGTCAATCCGTTCGCGAGATATGGCAGTTTGGAGGTAAGAAACGCTTGAGAAACTCAAAATTTTCGCAGTTCTGATGCTCGAAACGAATAACTAGAACGGTCTAGGGGAAAAGTACGCATACAGTTGTAATCGGGAGAGTTTCTACCTTCAGATGCAACAGAAATTTTGCGGATTGGCAATCCGTTCGCGAGATATGGCAGTTTGGAGGTAAGAAACGCTTGAGAAACTCCAAATTTTCGCAGTTCTGATGCTCGACAAGCATAACTAAAACGGCCTAGGGGAAAAGTACGCATACCGTTGTAATCGGGCGAGTTTCTACTATCAGATGCAACAGAAATTTTGCGGATTGGTCAATCCGTTCGCGAGATATGGCAGTTTGGAGGTAAGAAACGCTTGAGAAACTCAAAATTTTCGTAGTTCTGATGCTCGAAACGAATAACTAGAACGGCCTAGGGGAAAAGTACGCATAGTGTTGTAATCGGGCGAGTTTCTACTTTCAGATGCAACAGAAATTTTGCGGATTGGTCAATCCGTTCGCGAGATATGGCAGTTTGGAGGTAAGAAACGCTTGAGAAACTCAAAATTTTCGCAGTTCTGATGCTCGAAACGAATAACTAGAACGGTCTAGGGGAAAAGTACGCATACAATTGTAATCGGGCGAGTTTCTACCTTCAGATGCAACAGAAATTTTGCGGATTGGCAATCCGTTCGCGAGATATGGCAGTTTGGAGGTAAGACGCGCTTCAGAAACTCCAAATTTTCGCAGTTCTGATGCTCGACAAGCATCACTAAAACGGCCTAGGGGAAAAGTACGCATACCGTTGTAATCGGGCGAGTTTCTACTATCAGATGCAACAGAAATTTTGCGGATTGGTCAATCCGTTCGCGAGATATGGCAGTATGGAGGTAAGAAACGCTTGAGAAACTCAAAATTTTCGTAGTTCTGATGCTCGAAACGAATAACTAGAACGGCCTAGGGGAAAAGTACGCATAGTGTTGTAATCGGGCGAGTTTCTACTTTCAGATGCAACAGAAATTTTGCGGATTGGTCAATCCGTTCGCGAGATATGGCAGTTTGGAGGTAAGAAACGCTTGAGAAACTCAAAATTTTCGCAGTTCTGATGCTCGACAAGCATAACTAGAACGGCCTAGGGGAAAAGTACGCATACCGTTGTAATCGGGCGAGTTTCTACTTTCAGATGCAACAGAAATTTTGCGGATTGGTCAATTCGTTCGCGAGATATGGCAGTTTGGAGGTAAGAAACGCTTGAGAAACTAAAAATTTTCGCAGTTCTGATGCTCGAAACGAATAACTATAACGGACTAGGGGAAAAGTACGCATACAGTTGTAATCGGGCGAGTTTCTACTTTCAGATGCAACAGAAATTTTGCGGATTGGTCAATCCGTTCGCGAGATATGGCAGTTTGGAGGTAAGAAACGCTTGAGAAACTCAAAATTTTCGCAGTTCTGATGCTCGAAACGAACAACTAGAACGGCCTAGGGGAGAAGTACGCATAGTGTTGTAATCGGGCGAGTTTCTGCTTTCAGATGCATCAGAAATTTTGCGGATTGGTCAATCCGTTCGCGAGATGTGGCAGTTTGTAGGTAAGAAACGATTGAGAAACTCAAAATTTTCGCAGTTCTGACGCTCGAAACGAATAACTAGAACGGCCTAGGGGAAAAGTACGCATACCGTTGTAATCGGGCGAGTTTCTACTTTCAGATGCAACAGAAATTTTGCGGATTGGTCAATCCGTTCGCGAAATATGGCAGTTTGGAGGTAAGAAACGCTTGAGAAACTCAAAATTTTCGCAGTTCTGTTGCGCGAAACGAATAACTAGAACGGCCTAGGGGAAAAGTACGCATACAGTTGTAATCGGGCGAGTTTCTACTTTCAGATGCAACAGAAATTTTGTGGATTGGTCAATCGGTTGGCGAGATATGGCAGTTTGGAGGTAAGAAACGCTTGAGGAACTCAAAATTTTCGCAGTTCTGATGCTCGACAAGCACAAATAGAACGGCCTAGGGGAAAAGTACGCATACCGTTGTAATCGGGCGAGTTTCTGCTTTCAGATGCATCAGAAATTTTGCGGATTGGTCCATCCGTTCGCGAGATGTGGCAGTTTGTAGGTAAGAAACGCTTGAGAAACTCAAAATTTTCGCAGTTCTGATGCTCGAAACGAACAACTAGAACGGCCTAGGGGAAAAGTACGCATAGTGTTGTAATCGGGCGAGTTTCTGCTTTCAGATGCATCAGAAATTTTGCGGATTGGTCCATCCGTTCGCGAGATGTGGCAGTTTGTAGGTAAGAAACGCTTGAGAAACTCAAAATTTTCGCAGTTCTGATGCTCGAAACGAATAACTAGAACGGCCTAGGGGAAAAGTACGCATACCGTGTAATCGGGCGAGATTCTACCTTCAGATGCAACAGAAATTTGCGGATTGGTCAATCCGTTCGCGAGATATGGCAGTTTGGAAGTAAGAAACGCTTGAGAAACTCAAAATTTTCGCAGTTCTGATGCACGAAACGAATAACTTGAACGGCCTAGGGGAAAAGTACGCATACCGTTATAATCGGGCGAGTTTCTACCTTCAGATGCAACAGAAATTTTGCGGATTGGTCAATTCGTTCGCGAGATATGGCAGTTTGGAGGTAAGAAACGCTTGAGAAACTAAAAATTTTCGCAGTTCTGATGCTCGAAACGAATAACTATAACGGACTAGGGGAAAAGTACGCATACCGTTGTAATCGGGCGAGTTTCTATTTTCAGATGCAACAGAAATTTTGCGGATTGGTCAATCCGTTCGCGAGATATGGCAGTTTGGAAGTAAGAAACGCTTGAGAAACTGAAAATTTTCGCAGTTCTGATGCTCGAAACGAATTACTAGGGCGGCTAGGGGAAAAGTACGCATACCGTTGTAATCGGGCGAGTTTCTGCTTTCAGATGCATCAGAAAATTTGCGGATTGGTCAATCCGTTCGCGAGATGTGGCAGTTTGTAGGTAAGAAACGCTTGAGAAACTCAAAATTTTCGCAGTTCTGATGCTCGACAAGCACAACTAGAACGGCCTAGGGGAAAAGTACGCATAGTGTTGTAATCGGGCGAGTTTCTACTTTCAGATGCAACAGAAATTTTGCGGATTGGTCAATCCGTTCGCGAGATATGGCAGTTTGGAGGTAAGAAACGCTTGAGAAACTCAAAATTTTCGCAGTTCTGATGCTCGACAAGCATAACTAGAACGGCCTAGGAGAAAAGTACGCATACAGTTGTAATCGGGCGAGTTTCCACTTTCAGATGCAACAGAAATTTTGCGGATTGGTCAATCCGTTCGCGAGATATGGCAGCTTGGAGGTAAGAAACGCTTGAGAACTAAAAATTTTCGCAGTTCTGAGGCTCGAAACGAATAACTATAACGGACTAGGGGAAAAGTACGCATACAGTTGTAATCGGGCGGGTTTCTACTCTCAGATGCAACAGAAATTTTGCGGATTGGTCAATCCGTTCGCCAGATATGGCAGTTTGGAGGTAAGAAACGCTTGAGAAACTCAAAATTTTCGCAGTTCTGATGCTCGAAACGAACAACTAGAACGGCCTAGGGGAAAAGTACGCATAGTGTTGTAATCGGGCAAGTTTCTACTTTCAGATGCAACAGAAATTTTGCGGATGGGTCAATCCGTTCGCGAGATATGGCAGTTTGGAGGTAAGAAACGCTTGAGAAACTCAAAATTTTCGCAGTTCTGATGCTCGAAACGAATAACTAGAACGGTCTAGGGGAAAAGTACGCATACAGTTGTAATCGGGAGAGTTTCTACCTTCAGATGCAACAGAAATTTTGCGGATTGGCAATCCGTTCGCGAGATATGGCAGTTTGGAGGTAAGAAACGCTTGAGAAACTCCAAATTTTCGCAGTTCTGATGCTCGACAAGCATAACTAAAACGGCCTAGGGGAAAAGTACGCATACCGTTGTAATCGGGCGAGTTTCTACTATCAGATGCAACAGAAATTTTGCGGATTGGTCAATCCGTTCGCGAGATATGGCAGTTTGGAGGTAAGAAACGCTTGAGAAACTCAAAATTTTCGTAGTTCTGATGCTCGAAACGAATAACTAGAACGGCCTAGGGGAAAAGTACGCATAGTGTTGTAATCGGGCGAGTTTCTACTTTCAGATGCAACAGAAATTTTGCGGATTGGTCAATCCGTTCGCGAGATATGGCAGTTTGGAGGTAAGAAACGCTTGAGAAACTCAAAATTTTCGCAGTTCTGATGCTCGAAACGAATAACTAGAACGGTCTAGGGGAAAAGTACGCATACAATTGTAATCGGGCGAGTTTCTACCTTCAGATGCAACAGAAATTTTGCGGATTGGCAATCCGTTCGCGAGATATGGCAGTTTGGAGGTAAGACGCGCTTCAGAAACTCCAAATTTTCGCAGTTCTGATGCTCGACAAGCATCACTAAAACGGCCTAGGGGAAAAGTACGCATACCGTTGTAATCGGGCGAGTTTCTACTATCAGATGCAACAGAAATTTTGCGGATTGGTCAATCCGTTCGCGAGATATGGCAGTATGGAGGTAAGAAACGCTTGAGAAACTCAAAATTTTCGTAGTTCTGATGCTCGAAACGAATAACTAGAACGGCCTAGGGGAAAAGTACGCATAGTGTTGTAATCGGGCGAGTTTCTACTTTCAGATGCAACAGAAATTTTGCGGATTGGTCAATCCGTTCGCGAGATATGGCAGTTTGGAGGTAAGAAACGCTTGAGAAACTCAAAATTTTCGCAGTTCTGATGCTCGACAAGCATAACTAGAACGGCCTAGGGGAAAAGTACGCATACCGTTGTAATCGGGCGAGTTTCTACTTTCAGATGCAACAGAAATTTTGCGGATTGGTCAATTCGTTCGCGAGATATGGCAGTTTGGAGGTAAGAAACGCTTGAGAAACTAAAAATTTTCGCAGTTCTGATGCTCGAAACGAATAACTATAACGGACTAGTGGAAAAGTACGCATACAGTTGTAATCGGGCGAGTTTCTACTTTCAGATGCAACAGAAATTTTGCGGATTGGTCAATCCGTTCGCGAGATATGGCAGTTTGGAGGTAAGAAACGCTTGAGAAACTCAAAATTTTCGCAGTTCTGATGCTCGAAACGAACAACTAGAACGGCCTAGGGGAGAAGTACGCATAGTGTTGTAATCGGGCGAGTTTCTGCTTTCAGATGCATCAGAAATTTTGCGGATTGGTCAATCCGTTCGCGAGATGTGGCAGTTTGTAGGTAAGAAACGATTGAGAAACTCAAAATTTTCGCAGTTCTGACGCTCGAAACGAATAACTAGAACGGCCTAGGGGAAAAGTACGCATACCGTTGTAATCGGGCGAGTTTCTACTTTCAGATGCAACAGAAATTTTGCGGATTGGTCAATCCGTTCGCGAAATATGGCAGTTTGGAGGTAAGAAACGCTTGAGAAACTCAAAATTTTCGCAGTTCTGTTGCGCGAAACGAATAACTAGAACGGCCTAGGGGAAAAGTACGCATACAGTTGTAATCGGGCGAGTTTCTACTTTCAGATGCAACAGAAATTTTGTGGATTGGTCAATCGGTTGGCGAGATATGGCAGTTTGGAGGTAAGAAACGCTTGAGGAACTCAAAATTTTCGCAGTTCTGATGCTCGACAAGCACAAATAGAACGGCCTAGGGGAAAAGTACGCATACCGTTGTAATCGGGCGAGTTTCTGCTTTCAGATGCATCAGAAATTTTGCGGATTGGTCCATCCGTTCGCGAGATGTGGCAGTTTGTAGGTAAGAAACGCTTGAGAAACTCAAAATTTTCGCAGTTCTGATGCTCGAAACGAACAACTAGAACGGCCTAGGGGAAAAGTACGCATAGTGTTGTAATCGGGCGAGTTTCTGCTTTCAGATGCATCAGAAATTTTGCGGATTGGTCCATCCGTTCGCGAGATGTGGCAGTTTGTAGGTAAGAAACGCTTGAGAAACTCAAAATTTTCGCAGTTCTGATGCTCGAAACGAATAACTAGAACGGCCTAGGGGAAAAGTACGCATACCGTGTAATCGGGCGAGATTCTACCTTCAGATGCAACAGAAATTTTGCGGATTGTCAATCCGTTCGCGAGATATGGCAGTTTGGAAGTAAGAAACGCTTGAGAAACTCAAAATTTTCGCAGTTCTGATGCACGAAACGAATAACTTGAACGGCCTAGGGGAAAAGTACGCATACCGTTATAATCGGGCGAGTTTCTACCTTCAGATGCAACAGAAATTTTGCGGATTGGTCAATTCGTTCGCGAGATATGGCAGTTTGGAGGTAAGAAACGCTTGAGAAACTAAAAATTTTCGCAGTTCTGATGCTCGAAACGAATAACTATAACGGACTAGGGGAAAAGTACGCATATATTTGTAATCGGGCGAGTTTCTACTTTCAGATGCAACAGAAATTTGCGGATTGGTCAATCCGTTCGCGAGATATGGCAGTTTGGAAGTAAGAAACGCTTGAGAAACTGAAAATTTTCGCAGTTCTGATGCTCGAAACGAATTACTAGGGCGGCCTAGGGGAAAAGTACGCATACCGTTGTAATCGGGCGAGTTTCTGCTTTCAGATGCATCAGAAAATTTGCGGATTGGTCAATCCGTTCGCGAGATGTGGCAGTTTGTGGGTAAGAAACGCTTGAGAAACTCAAAATTTTCGCAGTTCTGATGCTCGACAAGCACAACTAGAACGGCCTAGGGGAAAAGTACGCATAGTGTTGTAATCGGGCGAGTTTCTACTTTCAGATGCAACAGAAATTTTGCGGATTGGTCTATCCGTTCGCGAGATATGGCAGTTTGGAGGTAAGAAACGCTTGAGAAACTCAAATTTTCGCAGTTTCTGATGCTCGACAAGCATAACTAGAACGGCCTAGGAGAAAAGTACGCATACAGTTGTAATCGGGCGAGTTTCCACTTTCAGATGCAACAGAAATTTGCGGATTGGTCAATCCGTTCGTGAGATATGGCAGCTTGGAGGTAAGAAACGCTTGAGAAACTAAAAATTTTCGCAGTTCTGAGGCTCGAAACGAATAACTATAACGGACTAGGGGAAAAGTACGCATACAGTTGTAATCGGGCGGGTTTCTACTCTCAGATGCAACAGAAATTATGCGGATTGGTCAATCCGTTCGCCAGATATGGCAGTTTGGAGGTAAGAAACGCTTGAGAAACTCAAAATTTTCGCAGTTCTGATGCTCGAAACGAACAACTAGAACGGCCTAGGGGAAAAGTACGCATAGTGTTGTAATCGGGCAAGTTTCTACTTTCAGATGCAACAGAAATTTTGCGGATGGGTCAATCCGTTCGCGAGATATGGCAGTTTGGAGGTAAGAAACGCTTGAGAAACTCAAAATTTTCGCAGTTCTGATGCTCGAAACGAATAACTAGAACGGTCTAGGGGAAAAGTACGCATACAGTTGTAATCGGGAGAGTTTCTACCTTCAGATGCAACAGAAATTTTGCGGATTGGCAATCCGTTCGCGAGATATGGCAGTTTGGAGGTAAGAAACGCTTGAGAAACTCCAAATTTTCGCAGTTCTGATGCTCGACAAGCATAACTAAAACGGCCTAGGGGAAAAGTACGCATACCGTTGTAATCGGGCGAGTTTCTACTATCAGATGCAACAGAAATTTTGCGGATTGGTCAATCCGTTCGCGAGATATGGCAGTTTGGAGGTAAGAAACGCTTGAGAAACTCAAATTTTCGTAGTTCTGATGCTCGAAACGAATAACTAGAACGGCCTAGGGGAAAAGTACGCATAGTGTT